>NC_064639.1:768908007-769208007 GCF_023864345.2 Schistocerca serialis cubense | reverse complement strand
GGGAATAATTTATCTCGTTTAAGCCGAAGGAATTGTCCATCCAATTATTTTTCAAAGTGTTTCCAGGGAAATTGACCTTTTACTCGGTGCCGTAATAAGAGTATATGGTATATTGTTAATCGTTTATAAGAACACACTTTGCAGTGGGAATGATGAATTTAGAAAGATTTTATAAAGCCTTTCTAGAGCCTTTAAACCCAGATACTGGTCAGAAAATGCTCAACAGAAACAGGGGCGAGAACTCTTTGGTCCTTAGAGGTATAACGAGAGTTGGGACGGCTAGGAATTTTGTACAGTATCACTTACATCAAGCTTTTTATTTGGATGAACCAGTGAATGAATAAAATGCCTGCCGACAAACCTAGGAAACGTTTACCATGAGAGAAGTGAACTTAGGCTCAAGCTGTATTAGAACTGTAGGATCTATAAAATGTTTAAATTGTGTTAATTATTAAACATCATATGCAAGGTAACACGGTCCAACGAATATAGCATGAATGCGGTTTTTTTAGCCTTACTTACTGTTTCAAAAATTTATATATCAAGTGGCGAACGTTCTTAGAGGACTTAGAAAGAATACTCGGCGATCTCCAGCCTGACAGCACAGGGATGGCTTCTAGCAAGATTGATGGAAGAAAAGTGAAAGGAGATAGGTTGATGGATAAAACAGAATATCTACATGTCTGATGGACCGTTCTGATTAAAGGACATAGCACGTCATACCACAGTGCTCTTAAGGAAAATGAATTAAGATAAGGAAGTAGGAAAGTATCACTCGCAGTGCGTAAGAAAATACACCTTATATTCAGATTGTAGCAATGACAGTAGCAAGTCGGCTGGAAGAAATTGGTGATGAAGTTGATTCATTAGCGAGTTCATTTTAGGAGGGTTCTCAATCAAAGTGTTTACGTGTGCATGTGAAATGAATGATACAGTTATGGTAAAGAGGATGTGGAAATTTGATTTGTATCTGTCACTATTAAAGAATTACGTACGAATCAAAGCATTGTGGTTAAGCGTTAACACCATAAGATGGAAAACTATGTTTAAACAGACGACGAGGAGGTCACTTTATAGGTGCAAACGTTTCAGAAAAGTGTAATCTAGCACGTTAAAGTAAAGTAGAATAAAATTAGAATATAAGAGAGTCCAAAGAAGTTCAAAGTTGAAGGACGCAGACTTCAAGCGTACCAAATGTATGAAGTTTGAATTTTGGTTCAATGAAGCGAGCAGTAAAGGTTCCTAGTTATTTCACAGAAGCCGCAGGGTACAGGAAATTATTAAAGTACCTTTTCTAGCTAACAGAGTGTAGGTTTATAAAATCAGAACTGTTTAATATATTGTTTTCAGAACATAGACTTCTTGAAGCAGTCGATGAGCGTGATAGATGTTAGTTGACCAATTTTATCGAACAGTAATTCCTAGGCAACACTGGTATTGTGTACACATTCTTAAAGACGTTGTTGTAAAGCCCAGTGGTTAATTTCAACAGGAACATATAGAGATCCTTAAGATTGAAGTAATTACGATGGACTGAATAGAGGAGAGCAATCTCCGAACTGTAAAGGAGTAAACCTGAGTTACAGCAGTTAGTGGATTATACAATAGTGAGGATCAGGGCTACTTTCGGGGCCTGATGCTGTAACACTGGGTATCATAGGTCTGTAGGGTCGACGGTCATCTTCATACTTCGGCTCCCACTGAAGAAACGCGCAGGGTGAGAATCCTTGGAGGAAGGTGTAACCAGTCTTTGGGACCTGTTTTCGTTCTTCTTCGGCTCTGATGCCAATTCGTAATTTTCCTTTCTTTCTTCTCCTAAGTCAAGGTATTATTCATAGGTTTACTGCAGAATGATAGTTACATGACCTTAGGTTGGTTCAAATGGCTCGGAGCACTATGGGACTCAACTGCTGTGGTCATAAGTCCCCTAGAACTTAGAACTACTTAAACCTAACTAACCTAAGGACATCACACACATCCATGCCCGAAGCAGGATTCGAACCTGCGACCGTAGTGCTCGTGCGGTTCCAGACTGCAGCGCCTTTAACCGCTCGGTCACTCCGGGCGGCCATGACCTTAGGAAATCATCCACACCTCACTAGAAAAGAAGAGTCTACAAGAACAAGAAACCTGACATGGGACGTTTAAAAGTGGAGGAGGCGAAGAGGACGTTTATATTCAACAGTAACGAGGTTCCTGAAGGCCAAATTGGTTACCGTCAACAGCAGTCACAAATCCTTATGACCTAAGGATTTTAGGAGAAGCTGACGTTAATTTACATATTTATTGTTTGCGATACCTCTACAGCTATAAATTTGGAAAAATAAGAGGTGCATTTTTAAGGAATAGGTAAAATGTTTAGCTTGTCTTCCCACGCCACCTATTTTTTGAGGTAATGTTCAATAGTGCTTACTATAAAATACAGTCCCATAAATAGTGTCCAAGGTTTAAGGAGTAAGCTACTAGAACAATAAGTAGATAAGTAAAGACAATTTGTTTAACAGCTGCTCTGTAGCACGTTGAGGCGGGGAGGAAGCTCTATAACGTGCCAAAAATTTATTGTGGTGTGTGTTATAGATCAGATTGCCGCCACAGCTCATTACAAATCATTTGTAAGATAATGTACTGAGAATGTATAATTATTGTGATGTACTGTTCTTGTTTCATAACTTCTTGTGTATGAAATGTTGTAGAAAGATGGTGGGAAAAAAAGGAGCTGCCGTCTATTTTGCGGCGAGCAAAGAACTTACATCGACCTGCAGTGGGCCGTTAGAACAAAATCCGACGGCCGAAGATTCACAATGACTTAGTAATTAGAAGAGATGTTAGTGCTGTTCATTTATTAATTTTAATGGCTCCTCATGGTTTTAAGATGGGTTTAATAAGTAGTGCCTGTTTGGAAGTAGGTCATTCAGGAGGTATCTGGCCGTGCGGCTCCAGATACAGCCGGGTTTGATGACGAGGTCGCGTAAGTCTACTTGTCAATTTGAATACTCGTCGATAACATAGTTCTTAAAGTGACTGAGGCTAATGTAGTAAGATTTTAGCCTAGGTTATGCTAATACTTTGTTAATGTCGGGACTCTGATAAGGTTAGAAGTAATTGTTAATTTGGCAATATATCAATTAAGTAATTACGTTAGGAGCAGCTTGGAGATTGAGTCCTTTAGGGATTACGTTTAACTGCTGTAGAGTGACTATTCACTTCGTTGGTAGAATGCGTTTGATTATAGGATTGTCAGTAATCGACATTGGTTTCGATTTTGATTCTGTGTCACTGGAATGGTTGGCCTGCATATGCTTCTTGAGAGACAGAATAATTTCAGTTTGTAAATGATACTGTTTTGCTGTGAAGGTTGCAATAAGTACACACGAACGACGCAAGTGCTGTATATTTTTTCGACCAGGCACCATTCAGGTGGTTACGGAACTTGAAATTAGTGGTACTGTATTATTGCCAATATGGATAAGAAATTTTTCCGGTTATCCTTTTGAAGATTTCACTAAAGGAACCATTAGACAGAAATACGTTCCGCGCTAGTGTTCGCTTAGAGAAAACTGTGGCGAACAACAAGGTCTTCTGTAACATTATTGGGGTAAAGTGGCATCCAGTCGCCAACCTGAACTTAGTTTGCGTCAGTTAAGTCGAGGGCTCAAGTGGTGATGGCACCAGTAATTTTCTTATAGGGGTCAGATAGATAGTACACTGAAGCGCGAAAGAAACTGGTATAGGCATGCTTATTCAATTACAGAGATATGTAAACAGGCAGAATATGGCCCTGCTTTCGGCAACGCCATAAAAGACAAGTGTCCGGCGCAGTTTTTGCTACAACGGCAGCTTATCAAGATTTAAGTGGGTCTGAACGTAGTGTTACAGTCGATGCAAGAGCGACGGGACACAGCCTGTCCGAAGTAGCGATGAAGTGGGAATTTTCTCGTACGCCCATTTCACGAGCGTACTGTGAATTCAGGAATCCGGTCAAACATCAAATCTCCCACATCGCTGCGGCCGGAAAAAGATCCTGCAATAACGGGACCAACGACGACTGAAGAGAATCATTCAACGTGACAGAAGTGCAACCCTTCCGCAAATTGTTGCAGGTTTCAACTCTGGGCCGTCAACAAGTGTTAGCGTGTGAACGATTCAACGAAACATCACCGATATGGGCTTTCGGAGCCGAAGGCCCACTCATGTGGCCTTGATGACTGCATGACACAAGGCATTACGCCTCACCTGGGCCCATCAACATCGATATTGGACTGTTGATGACTGTTGTTGCCTGGTCGGACGAGTCTCGTTTCAGATTGTATCGAGCGGATGGGCGTGTACGAGTATGGAGACAACCTCATGAATCCATGGACCCTTCATGTCAGCAGAGGACTGGTAAAGCTGGTGGAGGCTCTCTAATGGTGTGGGGCACGTGCTGTTGGAGTGATGTGAGGCCACTGATACGTCTAGATACGACTCTGACGGGTGAAACTGTAAGTAGGCTGTTTATGTTTTCTCTATGTAAGTAGGCTGTTTATGTTTTCTCTATGTAAGTAGGCTGTTTAGGTTATTTTATTGGTAACGCCACCTCTGTATGAAAATCACTGGCTGTGCTGTGGGCAGTCTGTGGCTGCTTTGCATTGTTGTAATACTCGCCATTGTAGTGTTGGGCAGCGGCAGCTGGATGTGAACAGCGCGTAGCGTTGCGCAGTTGGAGGTGAGCCGCCAGCAGTGGTGGATGTGGGGAGAGAGATGGCGGAGTTTTGAAATTTGTCATGAACTGCTATTTTTATATATGATGATATCAAGGTAAATACATTGTTTGTTCTCTATTAATATCTTTCATTTGCTAACTATCCCTATCAGTAGTTAGTGCCTTCCATAGTTTGAATCTTTTATTTAGCTGGCAGTAGTGGCGCTCGCTGTATTGCAGTAGCTTGAGCAGCGAAGATTTTTGTGAGGTAAGTGATTTGTGAAAGGTATAGTTTAATGTTAGTCAGGGCCATTCTTTTGTAGGGAATTTTGAAAGTCAGATTGCGTTGCGCTAACAAAATATTGTGTGTCAGTTTAAGCACAGTCATGTATAAATGATCAAAAGGGGACGTTTCAAAACGTGCGTAAGCGTCCTGTGTGATCACCTGCATCCATTCATGTCCATCGTGCACTCCGACGGACTTGGGCAGTTCCAGAAGGACAGTGCGACACCCCGTCCTCCGGAATTGCTACAGAGTGCCTCCAGGAACACTATTCTGAGTTTAAACACTTCCGCTGGTCACCAGACTCCCCAGAAAAGAACATTATTGAGCATATATGGGGTGCCTTGGACGGTACTGTTCAGAAGAGATCTCCATCCTGTCGTCCTCTGACGGATTTATGGACAGCCGTGTAGAATTCATGGTGTCAGTTCCCTCCAGCACTACCTCAGACATTAGCTGAGTCCATATCACGTCGTGTTGCGGCGCTTGTGTGTGCTCACGGGGGCTCTACACGTCATTACGGAGGTGTACCAGTTTCCTGGGCTGCGCTAGCACTCGCCTTCTGATTACTTTGTTGAATAAAACATCGCCACATTAATTCAGAACTATGTTCTCGACTTTTCGAACCCTTTTTCTATAGAGACCTGATCCTTCGTTTCGATCAGTTTAAAAATAAAGATGATAACATCAAAGTAGAAATTATTAAAATATTATATAAGGGCAGGGTAGCAAATATATTACAATTCTTTATTGAAAGTGAACTGAAAAGATTATACTAAAGACAGAATTTGTCTTCGGTTGTAGTAATTTTCAATATTGACGCATTGGAATTGAAAAAAAAAGTCAAGCAGTAAGTCTAGAGGCGCGGCAACTACATTTTCACTTTGAACTGTATGAGTTAGTGAAGAAGTTACGAACGTTGCATTACTTTTGGCGCAGCACTTACCTGGTGATGCAGCTCACACTTTTTGTACTTTACAACCGTTACAAAGAGCCTGCATCAGACGGACTATACTACAGCTATATTTTTCTGACTACGACTTACTTGCCACTTGGTTTCAAGAGTTCATAAACCGATTCCATAGCAGTGTCGAGGAGACTGTGTAGACTTCTGTTGTGCGGCGTGCCCGGTGCGAAGCGAGGTACGAGGTCCAGCAAATCGTGCGTATCGCGGCGGCTGATGGAGTGTGCGATGTAAAGTTGAGAGTCCGATTTGCTGCAGAAGAGAGACTCCTCCGCAAGCAGCGGGTACTTATCAGATAGTCGCCGGCCCTCTCGCTCCTCGAACACGATGGACGTGGCGTGGAGCCGCGCCAGCGCCTTCAGCACGCACTCGCACTGCCGAACGTCCAGTGGCTTCATGCGGTCCAGCATGTGGTAGCCGGCCAATGCCAAGTCCTCCAACACCAGCAAATCCGGCCGCATGCAGTAGCACTTAGGAACGGTGCCCAAGTACACAGCAGCCTCGTTCTCCGAACAGCGCAGGTGTTTCTGCACGTCCCTAAGGAGATCACCGTAGAAGAGGATCTCCTTCTGATAGCCAGTAGTGGACATTGCTAAATTCCTCCTGAAGATGTCATCTAGAGGCACCGACTTGACAAAGAACTGCAGTTCGGTGGTCTTGGCACCTTCCCTCTCCCTGTCGCCTAGCGAGACAGATACGCGCAGCTTCAGGTGATCGCCCATGAAGCCCTTCATGTCTGAGCTAAGGGGAGCCACTGCAAACCAAGCCAACTCGAAGTCGTCCCTCTGCAGGTGCCTCTTGACGATTTGTCGACATTCCTCTCGCGACAGTGATGACTTGGAGCACATGTCTGACGTCAGCTGCCTCCCGTACTGTCATAGAGTGCACAGTAAGGAGTTGGATCCGAAAAGAGATCTTATTTATACTAGTGTCCGACATACGCGTCGTAATAAATGCAGTAGAGGGCTTTATCAGCAGTTCTATCTCTGTTGTCACAGTGTCACGTAAAGATTAGGGATCCTCAAAGCAGCGTTTGCATTATACTTGTGCTATCAAGTCACTCATTGTTCGTTACGTAGGCTATTATTTTTGAGTGAGAACTTAAGTCACAAGAGTATATAAAGAACAGATTATCACGCTGCAGCACGTCGCATATAGCTTCTATTGCAGCAGATATCTTCAAGAGTCATGTAAGAAACATGACTCATAGTTTTTCCCTCTCATTTTGGCTACAACCCACAACTCACGGATTCCCGGTTAAAAAAGAAAAATACGAGAGAAGATGAGATGCGAACAGGATTTGACACTACGTTAGAAGAATCCAGCGCTTTTTCATTACTAGAAGAAATAACACAAACACTAGTGTTTTATGCAAAACACATGTGTTTTATGTGAAATACCGTTGACATCCTTCGCTTTTCCGCCGAAAGAAGAAAACGTGTAACCCACATTATTATCATTATTGTGAGTATTATTACTGAAGCAGGCTGCAGATTTAGGTGCTTCTCTCATCTAGTATATTGAAAATAACAGGTACATGCAGAAAATATATCCATATTCGTAAAACAGTGACAGAAAATTGTGTGTTATTGCTTGCAACTGAGCACGTAAATCGTTTAACTAGCTTACTTTGACGAGCAAGTCCGTCTGTCCCTCATACAGATGAGGTGACAACCGATGTCAAGATCGTTAATGGACGCTTCGACAGCAGCGACTAAGAAGCAAATACAAAACAGACCATGTGAAAGTCACATCGCCTGTCAGATCACATCCACCCTAAGTGAGCAAAGGAAGGACTGACGTGTATGCGATTGCAGTCTTTCTCGGCGTTTTTCACTGATGAATTCTTCTCGGGTTATCAGCCGAGTGGTGGCGTCGTCTTGTCGCAACGTTATCTTCACCAGAAGATGATTAGTACGAAACTCATTGAAACGGCTGATAACCCGAGAAGAATTCAGTAGGACTGGCGTGGTCTCTCTCTGCTTTTATGATTATAACGTATACTATAGTTTGTAAAAATAAGAACCCCAAGAAGGAAACTTATTTACTCTTTTATGTATTTATATCTCCTTGCAAGATCCGTTTCTTCAAGACCTCTTTACGTCTGATCAGACATCATTACAATCTGCATGGTATATGAGCAGTACATATGTTAATTGTAATTATAATACTAATGATAGTAATAATAACAAGAATAATGATAATTTTAACAGCCAGAAAAATCGAAAGATACGAGCTCAGAATCACCTAGTACAGGCAAAATCAAATCTTCCAGTCCAGTAAGTCAAAGTTCTACCGGATCCTGAATCAACACCAGACACTAAACTGGGAAAACCTGAGAATGAGGAAACAAAGCCAGTTCTGGAACAGTTATCTAAAAAACTGTAAAAGACTGCAACTAAAAAAAATGGTTCAAATGGCTCTGAGCACTATGCGACTTAACTTCTGAGGTCATCAGTCGCCTAGAGCTTAGAACTAATTAAACCTAACTAACCGAAGGACATCACACACATCCATGCCCGAGGCAGGATTCGAACCTGCGACTGCAGCGGTCGCTCGGTTCCAGACTGCAGCGCCTAGAACCGCACGGCCACTCCGGCCGGCGACTGCAACTAATCTGCTGGGTAGATAGAGGACTTTGAGAATACATTTTCTAACAAAAGACTGCAACAGCTGGAGATAACGCTTGAAATGACCGACGAAGGAGTGAAGGAAGTGAAGAACTGGACAGCGCGTGGGACGATCAACCGGACGGATTCTGGATCAGATACATGAGCAGTTAACGTGAGAAAATGGTCGAATTGTTTAACGCAAATCTGTAGACAGAAAACATAAATGAAGAAATAACGACTAGAAAAAAAACTTAATACAGAAGGACGCAGTTGAAGGGGTAATACCCTGAAATTTTGGGCCACCACGTTCATCATCACTGACAGAACTGAGAAATTTACTTAAGAAAACAACAAAACATCAGATCAGTAGAGCATGAGGGTAACAAGCGAAGAACATTGGACACGAAAGACTACGACAAAATGATCCTGGAGAACTGAAAAAGTTGAAAAATAAATCTAGACATGACCTGGATAGACTACAAGAAAGCCGTTGATTCACTACCACCTATTTGGATCATTCAGTTCCTGGGAATCTGTAGTGTCAGCGAAAACGTCAGGAATTTCACAGAAAATCCGGTGGAGCAATGGGAGAGAGAACTATTTCTCAGAAAATAATATTAAAGATTACTAAGCATGAAGAGAGGCATTTTACAATGGAACATTTTGTCTCCCCCCTCCTCCCTTCCCGCTGTTCATCTGTTCATTATTGCCTTTGTCCCACTGTCAACCATCTAACAGAAAACAAACCAGGGTCATTAAACAACGAGAAGTTATCAGAAATTATCACACCTCTTGCACACGAATGAATTTAAGCTCCACAAAAAAACTGAAATTGAGATACAGTCTCTGGATAATAACACCCGAATCACCAATGACATCAACGTAAAATTCGGCTTAGACAAGAGCGCCACATTGACGCTAAGGAAGGGCAAAACCTCAGAAAGTGAAGGCATCAGAATGCCAGATGCGCAAACCATCAAGGGCCTTAAGCGGCAAGGGTACAAAAACCTAAGCACTTTACATTATGACAACATAAAGCTTGGGTATGTAGAAAGTGTGGTCAGCAAAGAGTACAACCAGTGCGCAAAAAAAAAAAAAAAATATTGAGATGCAAAATGAATGACAGCTTTACCATCAAGGCAAGCAATGCCTGGACCATGCCTCTTATCTCATAGACTGTGGGCATCGTGAACTGTGCACAAGTAGAATTGGACAATCAGGACAAGAAAACACATGACAATTAACCATGTGGCTCACCGTTATTGTGACGTCATCAGTCTGTACTTGTCGAGAGAAGTAGAGGCAATTTGCAATTGAGACTGACAGTGGAAGAAGAGAAGCATGGATTGGCAGCATACGTGAGAAGTAGTCAAGAGTCAGCTCTGACTGAAATCGGCTACAAAAGGCTTCTCAAAGTACAGCAAACGAAGACTCAATGCCGGAAGGCTGCACTCCAATGTCGTATTGTCGGCCTGCGCGATAAAGCACGGCATGGGCAGTTTTTGGAGAAGACTGGAGAAGATCAAACGCAAAGTAGGTAAGGATAGACCTGGTCTTGGCTGACCAACACAATCCTAAAGAACGAAACTAAAGGATTAATTGCTGTCAAACAGAAAAAAAGCCATAAAAACTAACACCATCAGAGTCAGACTAGAGAAATCAGCAAAAGAGCCAGAGTGCAGGCTCTGTAAAGAAGCTGACTACACAACTGACCATATCTTGAGCTTTTGCAAAAAAATCGCTCATGCTGATTATAAGAAGAGGTACAAGGCTGTGGCACGAATGATTCACTGAAATGTAGCCCAATATTACCATCTACTGGTGGCAAGAAACTGGTGGGACCACAAGCCAGAAAAAGTTGTCGAAAACAAACATACCAAATTACTTTGATTCTTTCCGCTTCAGGCAGATCGAATATTGGAACACAGTACACCAGACACCACAGCTTTGATGAAAAAGAAAGCTTGTTCCGTTGACATTGCCATCCTACATGATAGCAGACTCTACTGTTCTGTAATCCATTGAAAGTGATCCCTACGGTTCACGGTATACTGGGAGTAGTGACAAAACATCGGTTTCCACCTGAAATCCACTGACAGTAAAACCCAACTACAAAGGCTAATTTGCTAGACGCTTGGAAGTGTCCCAGTAGGGACAAAATAAAAAAAAGTCCAATGTGGTGATTTTATTTACTGTGCTTACTATTGTAATAATAATAATAATAATAATGGAGTTTGTAAAATATCTTTACTAATTTAGACTTTCATAACTTTAAAATTATACTAGATAATAACACATTTTCATCATGAGACAAGATAATACATATAGTTTTGTATTATTCAGGTCTCACAGATTTGACGAAATTTTTGGGCGCCACAGGAAAAAGCTCAGTGTATAACCCGGTTTGTAGACACGAAATACAACGCTCAAGCGCAACGGAACCTATGAACGTGACATGGAAGGAGCCTACCATCCCTATCTACTATTCTGCTTGGCATACGTCATTGATGGAAACAGATCGTGTTTTCTGCGATCAGGGGGCGGTTTTCCTCCGTGTTTCAGACATCCACGTACGGAAAGTATGGGAGGTTCTACAAAATCAGTCCATACGGTGGCCAGAGAGTAGGCAATATCACGAACAACAGTGTGTAAAATTTTGGAACAAACGTCATGTCTTTACGATTACAAGATAGGAAATTTGGAAAAGATTTGTCCCTCTGGTGAGTCAACGTTTCATGTTTATCGCGAACTGGTACGTCGTAATGTTCGTATATTGGGGTCAGATTGTTCTTACTTTACATGTGAAATGGGGTGCAGACTTATGTACAAGTGTATTGTCAGTACATTTTTTTTTCACTGAGGTTGCCTTCAACAGTGATGTCTACCTGGGCATGATGCACAATTTGAACACCTGCAACACGACTAAATATTCCAGCAAGCTGGAGTTCCACGTTATTGGTCCCTAAATATTCGTCAATTTTTAAACGAGGAGAATCTTCCTCCAGACTGTTTGTAAGTAGTTGGTGACAGTTTCAGCACGGCCTGCATGGTTGCCAGAAATCCCTTAGGGTTATGACATTGTGCAGTATTGATAGATTTTATTCCCCATTCTTCTCTCCCATCCCTCTGACATCACAACCAAAGATGGCGGAAAAGCCGACTTGTGTTAGTGCGAAATTCGAAAAATCTAAGAAAGTGGAACTATACTCCGTTCATCATAGGAATAAACCTGATGTAAGCAAACACAAACACGATGATTGGTTAGAAGCCGTAGCACACGTACACTTGTGTTGTTATGCCCTTGGAAGTCAGTCAAAATGGTTCAAATGGCTCTGAGCACTATGGGACTTAACATCTGATTTCATCAGTCCCCTAGAACTTAGAACTATTTAAACCTAACTAACCTAAGGACATCACATACATCCATGCCCGAGGCAGGATTCTAACCTGCGACCGTAGCGTTTGCGCGGTTCCAGAAGTTAGTCCTCCTTATGTGTTAGACATATTATTACGAAGTTACGTTAAATGAAACTTTATAATATTAAAATGTATTAACAGCCACCAACGTTTTTCTTAATCACACTTTAACTACGTAATTTTTATTTCAAAAATCGTGTAGTCACAGCATCTGCACTGTTGTACTCTGATTGTCGCGCTGTTGATGCGCAGTATGAAAATCGCTGAGGCTGCTTCCTGTCCCGTAGTGAAACATTCGTGTGGAACACCGTTAAAAAGCGCCGAAAAATAGGTTATTCTTACTGTTTTTTATAAATTTACAGAGATAGTCGGCTTTGAAGTTTTCCGAGGGACTGTATTAGATTCATTTGACACATACAAAGAGGAGGTGTAATGGAATCGGTAGCGTAGTAGACTGAAAATCTAGTACAGATTATAGTTTGCTGGTTCAAATCTTGTCTGAGTCATTGTTTTTTCTCGTTCAATTTGAAGTACCTACATCTCGTAATTGTAAAATTCATCATCACTTTTTGTGAATAATGCACGTCTTCTTGTTTCTAATTACTTATTGCACTCGAAATTTCTGTTTTAATTGCAAATATAAATTCTTAATTATCGAAATTTTATGAAAGACTGTTAACAGAAGTTGCTTAAATTAAGGAAACATAACACTTAAATTTTTTAAGGCAAACATGAGAAGCTAAATACTCTTTATTTGGACTGTGTCCATCGTTTTATACCACAGATGTAGATAAGCGTCGTAGAAACATGAAAAACAATCATTTTCACAGCATCGAGTACACCATACTAAAGCTGCATTTTTACATTTGCAACTGTATACCATTACAATATGAACCCAACAGAACTGATCTGGAGGCAAGTTACGGAATTTGGGCCGAAAAGTAACAAGACTATTAAGCTGGCAGACGTACTGGAACTAACGCACGCAGGTTTTCCATGTGTCACTGCCGAACAGTGGCGGGATATTGAACGGCTCCTCGTAAAGGAAGAGGAGAAAATGCAGCGCCTGGTTGGCTTCGTGGATTCTGTTGCTGATAGCCTCCACTTCCAGAAATGAAATGTATTTCTGCGATTCGGATAAGGAAGGAGTTAAAATATTGCCAGACGACTGGCTGTAATTAATACCTTCAGTGGCTACAGTATTCAACAGTACGGTGAGATCCTTGCAGTAAATTTCGCATCACACACTACTCAGGAAAATTACCCTGTGTTTAAGCCAGAAATTTTCATCACTCTTGTTTATAATTAGAATACTATGTCAGGTGAGAACAGGGCATTTTATGTATTCCGTCTGTTCACCTAAGAAGTGCGCGATAGTGCTGGTGTTTTGCGGAATATTATTTCATTCTCTTTAAAAATGAAATGAAATTCGAAGCATTGTTGTTTCTTTGCTCGTCTCTTTTTACGTCTGAACTGCAACTGCTCACTTCATTACAGGTTGCATCTTCAGTCCGGAACCGAGCAACCACTACGGTCGCAGGTTCGAATCCTGTCTCGGGCATGGATGTGTGTGATGTCCAAAGGTTAGTTAGGTTTAAGTAGTTCTACGTCTAGGGGACTGATGACCTCAGATGTTAAGTCCCATAGTGCTTAGAGCCATTTGAACCATTACAGGTTGGTTGGACCCCTGGTTGGGCAGTGCTGTCCCAAGTTTATTGTGCTGGTATCTATGTGTATGTAACGCAGCATAAAACGATCCTTAGGATCGTACTTGACTCTACTGGTCACAGTTTGGCCTCCGCTCCACCTGAAATGAAATCCAATGAGATTCAAGCAAAACCGGAAGAATACATGACGTAATGTTTACATCAGGTTTATTCATATGAAGAACGGAGTATAGCCCACTTACGCTAAGTTTAAAATGTCAGAAAATTCGGAAAGGGCACTGAATTTTCCCAAGCCCAGTTGTTCTAAGTTTAAAGGAGTGGGAAATTAAAAAAACACAAGATGGCGCGACCAGCATACTTGTGCTAAGTTTAAAATCGCATTGAAGGAAGGTTCAAGGTTGATCTCTGCCATGTTTAATTTTCTTATTTTTTCCGCGAGCTTCGACACACTTGGGGTTTTAACACAACAGCAATTCAATTGTGCTACATGCCCCCCACACTCAGCCACCGCAGATTCTTGTGCCACCGCCAATTCAGCGTTTTTATTTGAACACATTGGCCTTGTGTACGAGCTGAAGCATGAGGTATGTGTTCGACATATTTATTTAAGCAATTAAGCATTCCCGCCCTGCCGTCAGTAACGTGCGCTCGTGCGCGCAGGGTTGTGTGTGTGTGTGTGTGTGTGTGTGTGTGTGTGTGTGTGTGTGTGTGTGGCACTAGTATGAGAGTGTGTTGTTTAATTTAAACAACTGGCGACGTCTGCAGGCTGGCAACGGAGCTGGAAGCAGCTGCACATCACCACGTCATCAAGAATGTGGGTGTCACTTCAGGCCGCTGTGGGACGAAGTGACATCAGGTGGCGGCTGCCGCACCGCCATCCGACGCATTGGCCGCTGAGAACAGTCGTGCAAGGGTCGACACCCCAACCCCTCCCGCAGGC
Source organism: Schistocerca serialis cubense (assembly GCF_023864345.2). Classification (NCBI taxonomy): domain Eukaryota; kingdom Metazoa; phylum Arthropoda; class Insecta; order Orthoptera; family Acrididae; genus Schistocerca; species Schistocerca serialis. Next base: position 769,193,443 of record NC_064639.1, on the reverse strand, counting down.
TGGAAATTCGACTGATGCTTTTCACCTAATGCTTACTGTATGTACCAGCCATTTACGGCTGCAACGTCAGAGCTTCTGTGAGTGGAGCATGCATAGAAGAGGAGCCTGAAGAAAAATTTCGTGAGATATCAGAGAGTGCCCAAAAGATGGAGAGATGAGTGTGTTGGTGCAACGGCAGAACGAAGAACTTGTAAGCAGAAAAAGCCACAGCCAGATTGCGATCCGGCAACTGCGATTTTTTTTTTGTATATTCTTGCTACTTACCATTCCAAGGTTTTAAAAAAATGGCTCTGAGCACTATGGGACTCAACATCTGAGCTCATCAGTCCCCTAGAACTTAGAACTACTTAAACCTAACTAACCTAAGGACATCACACACATCCATTCCCGAGGCAGGATTCGAACCTGCGAGCGTAGCAGTCGCGCGGTTCCGGACTGCAGCGCCTAGAACCGCGTGGCCACCGCAGTCGGCTCCAAGGTTTTACAGTTACGATAGATGTCCACTCTGCGAAAGGTGAACCATGCAAATTCGTCTACTTTCCCTGTTATACGCTCATGTAGGTAAGGAACAAGGGTTTCTATGCTTTCAGCTACCTACTTCTATTAACGTTTGTAGGCCGCCCCATGAACCACTTTAGACCACTGTCAGGATCACCGTCCAAAAGGCACATGGAGGTCGTAGTGAGACAACTGAGACAGACTACCCCAAATATATCCATAATGAATAAAATACATCGACGTTCGGTGTTCTACAAGTGGACAATGTGGCGAATTTCTTGACGTTCACAAGTAATTTTTATCGTTTATAGTTGTCGAATTACGTCAACGACCTACTATACTATTTTCTGTGGCATTTGAAAGAAGCTTCTAAGAGAACTTCAATATATATGTTGAACTTGATCAAACAGTATCAGTTTTTGGAAATTTTTGATATGTTCCTATGGGACCAAGCTGCTGAGGTCATCTGTCCCTAGGCCTACACGCTACTTAATCTAACTTAAACTAACTTACGCTAAGGACAACACACACACGCGTGCCCGAGGGAGGACTCGAACCTCCGACGGGGAGAGCCGCGCGAACCGTGGCAAGGCGCCTGAGACCGAGCGGCTACTATGCGTCTGCAAACAGCATCGAGATAACAGCTGCGCTAACTACTGTCCCCCCCCCGTGAGGAGAAGAGGTTCCATAATATCTGCCCTATTATACCAAACGCAAACAAACAAGTGACTCAGGTATGGTTCTCATGTTTACCTATGCGCTTGAATCCCATCAGACCGTGTCCCACTGTTGTAACAATGAGATAACTTACTAGTAAAGCTATTGAGACATTCACAATCTACACGACAGTCGAAAGAGTAAATACTGTTTATGGTGAATGTCGCGAAACTGTTAGGGCAGTGGTGAGGTTGTATGCTGAAGAGTGTCCAGATCGTGCCTAACACTCACGATCTGTTTTTGCAAATATTATAAAAGAAGTTCAAGAAACTGGAAGTGTGGAGATATAATACGCCAAGAACAAACAAGAAAAACTGATAAAAGAAATGAAACTAACATTTGAGCAGCAGTAATACTCAGTGGAAATCTCGCGAAGAGGAGTCTTGGAAGTAAGGGAGGTATTAACCAAACCAGTATTCTGCGAACAATACATTCCATCGCATTTCATCCTCTTCACATTTCGCGGCATCGACATATTCATAGCAATGGTTTCCATAATTGGTTAGTTTTCACTGAATGTTATCTACGAAAAATGAATTGTGACGCGGCATATTTATGAAAAATTTTGTTTAAGGAAGAAGCATTATTTACAAACTGTGGGCGAGTCAGTCTTCGCAGTTTGCGCTAATCGTCAGTTGAAAATCCACGCTGACTCAAAGAAATGGAATGAAAACAACGCTCTTGGTCTAACAACGTTTGGTGTGTGCTTTTCAAGACCTGCATCATTGGTCCCTACATTATTGTTGGGTATATAAATACACTCATATATCTCGAGTTCCTAAGATATGCTGCTGCCACATTTAGTGGGAAACATCCTAGTGGACATAAGGCAGTCTTTGTGGTACCAACATGACGAATGTTCCTCCCATTGCACACATCTAACGACCGCCCCACTTAACACAACATTTGGCAATCGTTGAACGGTCGTCGACGAAACGCAAAATGGTCTACGCACTCACCAACTTAATACTTCTGTACTTGTATCTGTGGCGAAAATTAAAACAAAACACCTGTTGGGAAACACCCTCGACTTCGGGAGGCATGAAATGCCTTGTAACACAGGTCTGTGCTGCCGATGACTCCACATGAAACTGAACGTGGAGTACTGTTTCTCTGCAGTCAGTTTATAGGGCACAGCAATGCTCTACATCAACATTTTGAGCACTTGATGTGACAGCCATGATAATAAACACACGACTGCTTATACTTGGAATAACAGGGCAGAAGTTTCTGGAACCACTTCCCCTGTTAGCGGGGCAGTGGTTTTCGATGATGTAATTTCATACTATTTCATCAGGTCCCAAGCATGTTGTGTCCTTGAATTTCTCTTAGAAACTTCTTTCAAATGCGACAGAAAAGAGTTACGTAGCACTACTAGAAAAAAACCAAGTCGATGTCGAAATTCAGCGACTACAGATGATAAAATTTACTTCCGAACCTCTGGAAATTTATCACATTGTCCACTATTACTTGGCGAAAACCGAAAATCGACGTATTTATACAGTCTGGATAGATTCGGGGTGGCCTGTCTTAGCTGCCTCACCATATATAATTCATGGTGTTCCAATAAAAGCGTAATAAAAGGAAGGCACTTAGAAAAATAATACTAGGCTGTGTCTGTCACACGCTGTAAAACACAAAGTACTATTAATAGTGATGTAGAAATATAGCCATCTCAACCTCCAATATGCTATAAGAAGTAGGTAAGGAATCAGAAGCGTCTCAGGTCTGAACTGGACAGTATGCTGCAGCTAAAATATCAACGCTGCGAACAAGAACAGGAAACTCATTTCTCCTGATCTCTTACAATAATTGACAAACAAATGGCTTGAGAAATTTGTACATGGTCGTGACAGAATCTGTCCATTTTATTCGTAGACTCAAAATCGTTACAGGTAGGAAGCTGAAAGTTCCACACATAATTACACAGGCTGGGTAAAGTAATAAGTGATGCTATGAATATGGTGTAAATATCTCTTCCATGGAGCGTAGACTCTGATTACCAGTTAGGTACAGACGTGATCCTGTGACCGTCTTTAGATGTCAGGGCGTTTGTTAAAGTTATGGTGATGTTAATGAGCCATAATATCGGATCTAAAAGAACATTGAACTAGGAGAAATCGTCAGTAAATAAGGGACAATCGCAGCAAATATAGAAGAGGCATATAGATATATTGTATCTACACTAGGTGATCAAAAGTATCCGGACACCCCGAAAAAGATACGTTTTTCATATTAGGTGCACTGTGCTGCCACCTACTGCCAGGTACTCCATATCAGCGACCTCAGTAGTCATTAGATATCGTGAGAGAACAGAATGGGGCACTCTGCAGAACTCACGTGGTCAGGTGATTGGGTGTCACTTGTGTCATACGTCTGTACGCGAGATTTCCACGCTCCTAAGCATCCCTAGGTCCACTGTTTCCGATGTGATAGTGAAGTGGAAACATGATGGGACACGTACAGCACAAACGCGTACAGGGCGACCTCGTCTGTTGGCTGACAGAGACCTCCGACAGTTGAAGAGGGTCGTAATGTATAATAGGCAGACATCTATCACACAGGAATTCCTAACTGCATCAGGATCCACTGCAAGTCGGAGTGGCCGAGCGGTTCTAGGCGCCACAGTCTGGAACCGCGCGACCGCTACGGTCGCAGCTTCGAATCCTGCCTCGGGCATGGATGTGTGTGATGTGCTTAGGTTAGTTAGGTTTAAGTAGTTCTAAGTTCTAGGGGACTGATGACCTCAGAAGTTAAGTCCCATAGTGCTCAGAGCCATTTGAACCATTTTTAACTTCTCTTGGTGTAAGGAGCGTAAACATTGGACGATTGAACAGTGGAAAAACGTTGTGTGGAGTGACGAATCACGGTACACGATGTGGCGATCCGATGGCAGGGTGTGGGTATGGCGAATGCCCGGTGAACGTCATTTGCCAGCGTGTGTAGGGCCAATACTAAAATTCGGAGGCTGTGGTGTTATGGTGTGGTCGTGTTTTTCATGGAGGGACTTGCACCCCTTGTCTTTTAGCGTTGCACTATCACAGCACAGGCTACACTGATGTGTTAAGCACCTTCTTGCTTCCCACTGTAGAAGAGCAATTCTAGAATGGTGATTGCCTCTTTCTACACGATCGAGCACCTGTTCATAATGCACGGCCTGTGGCGGAGTGGTTACACGACAATAACATCCCTGTAATGTACTGGCCTGCACAGAGTCCTGACCTGAATCCTATGTTTTGGATGTTTTGGGACTGACTTCGTGCCAGGCCTTACCGACCGACATCGATAGCTCTCCTGAGTGCATGAAGAATGGGCTGCCATTCCCCAAGAAACGTTCCGGCACCTGATTGAACATAGGCCTGCGAGAGTGATAGCTATCATGAAGGTTAAGCGTGGGCCAACCCCATATTGAATTCCAATATTACCGATGGAGGGGGCCACGAATTTGTAAGTCATTTCAGGCAGAGGTCCAGATCCTTCTGATCACATAGCGTATCACGAGAACCAGGGTAAAAAGCTTCAGGAATCGGTTTTCAGGGTGGAAACTGGAATTATTATCCTTCCTCTTGCACATCATTTGCCTAATCTAGCTATTTCTGCGGATTAACAGCTCACTCAGTGCCGTACAAGCAGTAACTGTACCCACGCTCCATCTGCGACAGGCATCACAAGAACTAAGCTCACCGGACAAAAAATAAATAGCAGCAGCAGAGATTACGCTAACACCCTGTACCATCGCCCTCAGTCTTCATAATGGCTTCTGTTGAGCGAGGAAGAGAGTCCAGAGCTTCCTTCAGGCACGCCATATCCAGCAGAACCCACAACTGACGATTAAGAGTTAGTGAACCTACCGAACTGCGGGGATGTTAACAGGTACGTTTCACCAGATGTCCCACATAGACCCAGATATTTTATATGGGATTAAGATCGAGTGATATAGCCGGTTATTTCAGGGACGGGAGAGTGCTTGAGTGTTCGTCACACTAACACCGTAAAAGTACAGAGAAGTGAACACGGCTGTTGTCATCGTGGAAGACGAGAGCGTCCACAGCAAACTCTTCTCGGGGATGCAGAAAAAAGGGCAACACCAGGTCTCTGAAAATGGTGAAATAAACATCACGGCTCATGTTGACGGTAACCCGAACATGTTAACCAAGTCATGGCTGAATGAACAACTGAAAGGATTACGTAAACTTTTTTGAACTACAATCTCTACACCCTGCAAGTTAAATTCCTCATCGGGCCATCGGTGTACTCGACACTTCGTATTTTTTGCAAAGATGCAAAGTCGGAACTTATCAAAACACTACATCAGACTACACTACAGCAGACCACATTCTGCTACTCTCTGGCATCCGTGTTGCGTGATCCGTTGAAGACATGCAGCTCTATGTGACGTGAACAATCGCCTTTTGTGAGGTACGCGATTCAAACTGTTCATTTCATGCAGTTCCCACCGCAGTGTTCGCTCGGAAATTGTTTCAGATGGACAGACATTGACTGACAGCAGAAATTTCTGTCGGTTTCTATCTGATGGTCACTGACGAGAGGAGATAATGGTCCTCCGGTCCCTGTCGGTTAGTATCTCTTTACTGCCACTGTTAATGTACTGTGCTGAATGACTGCAGGTTACCCACCACTCCGTGTAGACTCATTGGGCTGTCAGACTGATACTGCATCAAAATCTGGCAACTTCGTTCACAATGTTGTTATGCCCAAGTCCAAAAGCCGTACCTTCTTTCTGCCAATGCGTCAACGTCTCCAAGTCGACCCATCTTACTACACTGGATGCACAGACACCACTTCGCTGCAAAGAGTATCCCCAGCAGTGGAAGGTCACGTGACCACCTGGCACCACTTATACCCTATCTAAAGTCCTCTAAAGCAATCAGTGTGCTCTTTGAAGGGTTGGCTAAAATTTTGTGGAGCGCGGTAATTAATTTACTGTACAATAAAGCAATATGCAATGATATGGATGTAGATCTCCAGGTCACATTTGCTCCATGTTCCTCTTAATTCGTCGCAACTGAACAATATTTTCTTCCGAAACAGTTAGTTTTACTTATCGACACGCCCTTCCAGACTTAGAAATATATATGGTAAATTTTTATTCCACAAAGTGACACGAATCTTGCTGCACAATTAATTCATGTAAGTTTTTTATCAATTAAAATTCACAAAACACAAGATTATCTTCAAAATCTGAGACACATCCATATTTTCTTCCACTCGATAGTCACACTGTCAAAAGATGGAAAACTTAGCTCCAGAGCATGTCAAAAGTGAGTTGGACGTAGAAATGCCTTGTTGCTAAGCAACTAGTATCTTTATTGCGACAAGTTACGTAATATTTGTTGTAGTGCTATATTTGTTGCTCACACACAGTGCCAAGGGCGTCGTGTCATTGCCAGAAGTTCTGCGTATTGTTTCCTCACGTCATGTTACTGTTAAGAAAGGTTGTAAACGGAGATTCTCAATGTTTCCCCACACGTGTCGAGAGGCCCATTAACTATAAATCCAATCACAGATTCATATATGAGACGAAATTACAAATCTGCCGACTGCAATCAGGAACAGATTGTGTGAATGTTTAAAAAGTCAGAAAACTTAACATGAAAATTTCCACTGTAATAACGTTCCTCCGTATTCTGGACCAGCTATGTGTGCAGACGATCATCGGATGCTGAGGTCAAAGCAATTTTAATATTCGCCCAGATGGCGTAAATTGTCAAAGGTAAGAGCTGTTTCATGCTAAGTGAGTTCGCGGCCATGCTGTCACCTTCCCGCCTGGGTGTCCCAATGCTCACACATTGTGAGTATTTGTGTACGTGTGAGTATTTGTGTACGTGTCCACGTGTCCACTGGCCTTCTGTAAGAAACTCTCTTCCTGGAGAGTGAATATTCCCTTTTATGTTGTTATGACGTAAGATTGCGACGTTCGTTTTATTCCAGTGTGATGGTGATTTTCTGTTCTTAGATGTTCTGTGTAAGGGGAGTGGGTAGTCTTCAATGCCCTTATGTTTCATTTTTACCTGATACTAAAATTTCTTCCAGTTATCCCCATATATTTTGTGTTGACGAGGAAAAAAAAACCTCAAAAACAGTGACTTTGGTGGAGCTGAGGTCCAACGTCAGGGAGATAAGTCGCTTCATTTCAACGATTAAACGGATCTCTATTTAACTGTCTCTCAGCATTTTATGTCACATTTCGAAGTTGACATTTTTTAAGTATTTCGAATGAGTTTTTCGATCTTCTGTTTGTGCGCTAGTGCGACGTATCAGTGGGAGTGGGATCGGATAGTACAGTGTTTGACTATTCGGTAGTCCATTAATTACGCTCAGAATCGCTTGTAATTGTATGTAGTTGAATATAACTTCTGGAAACCTAAGAAGCTGTAGTGACCACATGTTAACAAGGGATGAAATTGCTCATCTGTTACCTTCGTACTGCACGCATATTTTAGAATTTATTACTCGAAGGGAAAAATAATTGAGTAAATCTAAATGAATGGTTCTCAGTCAGAACAAATTAAACATGAAAACGCAGCTTTTAGCTTGGTAGGAGTTATTGTGCCCCTACATGCTGCAGCTACACATTACAGTAATCTACAGTGAAGCGAACAGTCAGTAGCAGAGGCTGTGACTATCTTTGCGTCATACTGAGATGTGAGTACCGTAACACAGCGTATGATATATGCTGAAAGACTATGATCAGTGCAGTATGAGCATCTTCTTCCTGGTCTGTGTCTTAGCGGAGCTACAGGAGAACTCATTTTAAGGTAAAATTTTATGCCAGTCTCGCTGCACCACAATGTAACAGAGAGGTTTCTTTACTAATAGTAGGATATTGCTGTCAGAGGTACCTATTCTAATAACTTATTCACATGTTGCGTGTGTTGAGGGAGAAAGAGAGGGAGAGAGAGAATAAAGGAATTACGTCTCGTTAAATTTTAAAATATTCATGCCAGGATAATTCTGTTATGGTCACGACGAAAGCAATATCCGTCATGCTAAACTAAAATATTCGGCAATCAAACTGAAAAAGTGCACTCACGTTGGAACAGAACGATATGAATCATCCAGCAGATGGCCTTGGCTTTACTTACACGTGTGCTTGTTATCAGTGAAACATTATACAACACCTTAACTCCAAAGTTCGTGCCACACAGCACCTGGCACTCTGACACTCTGGAAGGACGCTTCTTCTTCTTTTTTAGTACTAGTGTGGCAGGACCTCATTTATGACGTGTCGTACACGTTCCTGGAGGTTACGACGAGAGTGTACGATTAGAATCTGTTGGCAGACCACCGAAGAAAGATAGCACGATTTGATGTCCTGCTCTAATCACCTTCAATCACGATTCTCCACATCATATTACGCCTTTAGTCTCCAAATCTAAATGATTACAGAAATAATTCAGGTACTCTGAAATACCTGAAACTGGGCGTTTCATTGTTCGTTGCTGTAAGCGGTACACGCTGGTTGCATAGAGAAGGCATGCAACGACACTCTTAGAAAATTGCGTAGAAATTTTGATGCATTTAATAGTGAAATGAATAATTACAAATATGTTCGGTGTAAGGCAGGATTACAGCAATATAAATGACTTAGGAATGAAATAAATAGGAAGTGCAGGACAGCCACGGGGAAATGGCTGCATGAAAACTGTGAAGAAACCGAAAAAATATGATTGTCGGGAGGACTGATAGCATATAGAAAAGTCAAAATGCATTCAGTGAAATTAAAAGCAATGACGGTAACTTAAAGAGTGCGATGGGAATTCCATTGTTAATGCAGAGGAGAGAGCGGATAGGTGGAAGGGAGCACTTGATTGACGACGTGATAGAAGAAAAACAGGAGACGAAAAGGAAGAGATAGGGAATCCAGTAGTAGAGTCATAATTTGGAAGAGTTCTGGAAGACGTGAGATCAAATAAGGTAGAAAGGTTACATAAAACTCCGTCATAATTACTAAAACCATGGGGGGGGGGGGGGATGGCAACCAAACGAATATTCAACCCAAACCCCAAACGAATATTCGGCTTGGTGTTTAGAATCTGTGAGACTGGCGACGTACCAGCAGACTTTCGGAAAAATTGTAAGGTGGGCATGTCATTTTGATTTTTGTAAGTTATCGATGTACACGTCAGAGAGAGAGAGAGAGAAGGTTATGTTACTGTTAAACAATCTTTGCTCTTGTTGTGGCACAGTCCTTGTCTCTGCACAGTTTGATTCATTCTTAGTAGAAGTGCGGTAGGTGATGGACCTACTCAGTAGTGCTTTGTTTACTTATGAATATGTCTGTTAGATGAAGAAAGACATATTGTAAAGGACAGCAAGGATGAATGTGAAATATTGAATTGAAAGGTGAAAAGAATATGAATTTCGAATAATGTTTTTTTCTTTCTTTTTTCTAATTTACTATCTTTGTACACGTGCTCAGAGGTGAGAGAAAGACCGCCCTTCTTCCTTGCATTAACATATCAATTAATTAAGCTATTTGGTTTTTATAGAATTTCTTTGTTAACATTATACCCTTTTTAAATCACTGTTCGGTTTGTTAAGCATAGTATTGTTCAGACCAGTGTTACACGTGAAGTTTTGCTCCGTGTTTTTGAATACATACTTCATTCTAAATCGTTGTTTAGAATATCATTTTATACGAATAGTCACTCTCCACATCCCACTGTTTAAAGAAGGTTCATCATTACGGATTACCACATTGCACCATGTGGTATGCAACAGTGAATATTGTTTGGTAAGTTTATTTTAAGATAGAAATCTAGCTTAGCCACTGCCGGCTTACTTTTTTCTGTTGTGCTTTCCAGAAATCTGCAAGGATGCTGTGAAGACACGAGGTAAGTGGAAAATTTGATTAACACCAGAAAATTGTTTTACTCCAGTTGCGCATGTAATATAAAGATAAGCTGTATTCAGACCAGTTACAGTTCAATTAAAATCAGGTTCGGTTAGTCAAAGGTTAGCATGCGAGTTTAAGATGGATAGCAGTTTGTGGGTACATACTTTTGATTATACGTAGACATTTTACAGAGTGGGACGTACATTTGGGCTAAATTTCCTACACAAACGGAAAATGGGAAACTTGCATATGTCGACCTCTTCTGCCAGGATAGTTCGTTGGTTCTTTTGGTAATACGCAGTTGGACGATATGGAGTTCTCGAAAACAAAAAATATCGATGTGCCGATTTTATTAATGTTGTACTTCTTTTTCAGACAATTCATTTCAAATGTTGTGTTCAGTTTGTGACATTATGTGACGTGTGACGATTGTCGATTGCTTTATTACGTTAAACAGTTGGCATAGTACTACAGGTTCTGTGTGGATTTCATTCACGGTTGAGTGTTTGCGTACACGATAGTACATTTATTTGTTTGTTTGGTCATTGTAGAACTCTGTTTTTGCAAGAAATAATATTTCATAATGTTTGGTACAACAGAAGACATTATGGAATTCCGTCGTAGCACAAGACAACAGAGGGTGTTACAAAATAACGAGTCGCTACGGGATGAGATAAACCACCTTGAGCAATTAACAACTACCAATAGTTTACATGAGACTGCAGGAAACTGCGCGGTTACTCAATTATTAAACAATTTAGCGAACAACAATGGAACAGAATAAACAATGGTAATGAAACGCAAATTCTGATGCTGAGTCGGTCGGCTGTAAGTCGCTACAATCTAGCGAAGGCTTACAAAAGTAACCACAGTCGTGGGAAATTTTGCAATAACTGGTAGGAGATACGTCAGAATCAGGTTTTGCGTCTATTTCTTTTGAACAACAGGACACACAGCACCTGCAGTGTGCAATAATACGATGTCACAAATGTGAGTCTGGTAAATTTGTTAGAATCAATTTGTCAGAGGTTTGAAAAACCACAGAATGAACTAGGTAAAATATTAGAAAAATTTCTGGAGGAAAATAGTAATTCACTTAGGAAAGAAATAAAAGAATCACAGAATGAAAATAGGAAATTGCAGGAAGAGAACAGAATAGTGCTTAGAGAAGAAATGAATAATGATGGTGAACCAATTATTAGCAGTTTTGATGACAGTTTACTTAACCTAGAAACTTAATGCGCAAAATTTGAAAACAAATCAGCGAAATGCTGATTAACACTGTGGTTCCGAGTGCGATAGTGACACGGGTGTGCGAACAGTGCAAACAGATTGACACAAAATTTAATGAAATTAGCGAACGTATGGAAACCTTAACAATTAATTGCGCAGAACAAAAAGCACAGTTAAAGAAAGGATGGATGACTTGATCACAGAACTCGAAAATTCATTAACCAGTGCAGACAGAGATTCAGATGACGCAATGCCAGTACAATTATTATACACAGTAGATTATCAGCCATTAATCACTTTTCAAGACAACGAGGAGGAAATTAATCCGGGAAATAAGCGCTGCAGGAATACTATGAATGAAATAGTTGAGTGTTTTGAAAGAAAGCTTAACTTCGAAGACGAAAAGGACGAATTTGACCGTTTACATTATATTCAGAAAACTTTGGTGACCGAGCGAGGTTAGCACACTTGACCATCATTCGGGAGGATGACGGTTCAAACACGCGTCCTGCCATCCTGATTTAGGTTTTCCGTGTTTCCCAAAATCGCCTTAGGCAAATACCGGGATGGTTCCAATGGAAGGGCACAGTCGATTTCATTTCCCATCCTTCCATAGTCTAATGGGACCGATGACCTCGCTGTTTGGTCCCGTCTTTCACACCAACCAACCAACGAAAACTTTGGTGACCATACAAATTTAAGGCATTCAGATGATTTTCCACGAGAACAGTACCACACATCCAGATACGACAATGAATCGCCGACGTGTTGCAATAGAGAACAACCTGGCTCACACAAAAGTGGCAACTTCGACTACAAACTCTTTTTGAGAGTACGCAGTAAGGAAATTCACACCCCCTCCCCCACTGATCACTTCCTATATTCTTTGCCACCAAACTGGCAACATGAACACAAATCAAAATTCCGCTGCGGTTGATTAGAGAATGAACATGCAGCAAGGATGTGCTCCGATAGCGAGAGGTTGCCAATACGTTGATGATTTCTACCGAGCATTTTTGTAAGCCTACTCGTCGCAGGCTACACAAGATCGGATAAAACATAGCATTACAATGTTACGAAACTTTGAACAGCTTGACTTCTCTAACCAAGTACAAACTTTGATGACGTGGTACGCAGAAATCAGTACTTATCAAACCAATGCAGTTCGTCAGAGCTACTTCGTACTTGTTTAACAAAGTTACCTATACATTTGAGACACATAATTTCGACCGGCAGATGTAAATATGATTTAAGAGCCTTCCAAACATTACTTCAGCAATGGAATTGGCCAGTGACAACAACCTAAAGAGAAGACACAATAACAATCAAAACAGAAACTATGACACGCTGGATGGTTTTGTACCGCGTGAAACCAATGGGAACTCGCATAACAAGCACAATCACAGAAACAATTACAGACTGGGTAACCGACAGCTTTCATATGACGTACAGTTCTCGCACTTGAAAATGGTTATTGTGATAGAAGTAATTTTCGCATTTCTGATTATGAACATAATAACAGGCATCACAGGAACTACGGTAATGAGAACAGGCGTGATCGTAATTATTATAAGAATCAAAACAATCACAGACAGTACCCTAACTGAGATGGTGATCATGAAAATTCTCATGGGCACAAAACAGGTAGACCAAATCCGCAAAATACATGGCACAACAAAAATTATGCAAATAGCAATCAACACCGTCAAAACCAACACAGGCACGGTAATGAATATCGTAATTCACAGCGTCAAAATTCTTCAAGGGCAAGCCCAGCGACAGACAGAGATAATTAAAATCAGATCACCAAATTCACGAAATAATCAACGACGAGGAACCAAAACAGGACAATGACTCCCGACTCCGGTAGCAAACAATACTGTCAATCACACAAAACGCGCCTCTGCCCAAACTTTGAATTTTGTGCGTTTTGAAGACATTAGAGACATTTTAGTGGAAGAGACTGACGACAAACAAAACGCCGTAGTACGTCCAATAACAAATATTTCAGTAGGCAGGACCATTCTTTTCGCTTTCCTTGATACAGGTAGCCCTATTTATGTGGTCAGTGATACTGTATTTGACAAATGCATGACAACAACAAATTGTCAGATTGTCAGATCGTAATTCACAGGGTCAAAATTCTTCAAGGGCAAGCCCAGCGACAGACAGAGATAATTAAAATCAGATCACCAAATTCACGAAATAATCAACGACGAGGAACCAAAACAGGACAATGACTCCCGACTCCGGTAGCAAACAATACTGTCAATCACACAAAACACGCCTCTGCCCAAACTTTGAATTTTGTGCGTTTTGAAGACATTAGAGACATTTCTGGAAAAAGTATTGATGTGAAGCATCAGACCTATTTAGACTTTTTGTGTCAAGGCTGTAAGTTTCCGATCAATTTCTTGATCGTTCCTTTATTGTCCACTGAAATAACATTAGGAGTAGATTTTCTAAACAAATATAAAGCCGTTTTGAATTTCAATGACACTGGAGTAGGAATGAAGTGGAAAGTAAGTCAGTTTCATTAATATCTGAAGACTGGATCTCTAAACAAGAAGAATTTTTTTTTTTTTTTTGGCAGATAATGCAATTTCAAGGTTTTAGTTTGTGTCTTAATAAATAGAAGAGTGTACTTGCTGTCCTCCTTCCTCTTTTGCACCTGATCAACCATAGGTAAGCCTCTCTTTCTAGTGCTGTCGTGACTTCATGATTAATAATGATATTTAAAGACAGTTTTTACTGTACTCATTTCGGTAAGGATCCAGTCATTGCTTTCTCAATTTTGATGAATTTACTCGTCAGATTCAGAATATTTTTCAGATCAGTTGTGAAGCATACGCAAAGGACTGATGTGGCCTCTCATCCGCCATTGGCAACATTTGTTAACTTGTTTAAAATTCTATTTTCGTTGTACAGCCGTACTTCCATCTTAAATGACGAAGCTCGAAAACATATCACGATTATTACAGCAGTGAATGATTATCATGTAGGGATTTGATGTTTCTGTTAATAGCCTTCTAAATTATGATAGACCGCATCAGAAGCTTTGGTGTTTTCGAACAGCTGCTTGGAACAACCACTAGTGAAAAGGTAAAACTTTCATATGCATCTCCATCAGAAAGAGATAATTATTGTATTTTATTGAAAGGTAACAAACACTGGCGACCCAACACAAATATGAAGGACGTAATCATATTAAACTGAAGTTATAAAAGAGAGAATAAATGAAATAGCAAGGAACATTCATGAAAGAAAATTTTAAATTGACGTAGACTGAAGACAGAGGAAGGTAAGAAAAATTAATGATTGCGCCTTCCTGCTTTCCTACGCTTATTTGTTTAAATCAGCAGTTCATTACTTTCCTGCCATAGATAGTTACATATTTTTTTACAATATAGTACAATTAATATTAATGAAGCCAACAATACGCGGCTTAGCTAGACCAAAATGGCTGATCTTTCTGCTTTTTGAGCAAAATGGCGCGTCGTGATTATTAACACGGAAGACACCAGTGTTATAAACAACTAACTGCAGCAGTAACGTCTACCATTCTTATTTACAGCACTTTTTCAGAGAAACATTTTATTGCAATCATTCAATTCGTAATATTACGTTAAAAATATGTAAAAAGGCAAATATGGCATGTGCAGATCAAAACAATATAGTTCTGAGTGAAGAAGATGATGAATACATAACAGATAGCGAGAAGTGAGATGTTAATGCTGCTTTATCAGAAAACGTTACACAACTTGAAAACATTGCAGTTTCATCTGATATTCACACAGAACCAAAATCAAATATACAAGAGATTATCAAATGTCGAGTGCAAGTCTATGACCTTCAGCTGACCTTGTGAACACAAAAACACAGGATTCCGAAGAGTTTAGTATGCAAAATATGCTTAAAAGACTTTTAGATGAAACGAAAGCTGACCGGGACGTGTGTAAAACTCAAATGAATATTTATAAAAATAAAATATCGGATGAACTTAATGATAGAAACACTAAGTTAACAACAGAACACTCTGACTTAACAACTTACACATCTAACCTATGCGTACAGTACGATAGTATTTCGAAAAATGTAAATTTGTTAATTCTGGAAAATGACACTCTAAAGAAACAACAGCAGGCATTGACTAACAATGTGTCCAATTTGTCTGATGTTTGCGAGAATCTGTCAAGTAAAGTAGATAAGCTTACTACAGAAAATTCCACCCTTAGTGACGCAGATCAATCAAAAGCTGGACATTTTGCTACCGACCAAATGCACAGTTCGAATGAGCAGATGAATACATTTAATAATAATTTACCAGAATGGATAAGTGAGAAAGACAAACATATTGAGTGATGTATCAGTGAAGAGCTGCTGCATGCAGTGCAGTGGTTGATGAATGAGTGTCTCAGTAATAATGAAATCGTAAAGCCAGAACAGTCAAGTAAATTTAAACAACTTAAACAAACTCTTCCTAGAATCTCAATGGAGTGTGTCGATGCAACTATCGTATCAGCAATTTGAATTAAAGGAAGTAAGAGAGGCCACAGTATACTGATCACCTATGGTGAACACCGGAAAATACTAATCATATGCAAACTGCAAACAGTTATAGGAATTAGAATAATTATGTAACTCAGAGCCTTACTCATGACCTTATGTACAACACAGGGGCATACCAAATCTATCTAGAGTACTATTAGATGAAATTTAACTTCAACACCATCAGTTCCAACTATCCATCCAGAAAAAGAAAACATTACACCCCATTGTTTTTCTCAAGTCGTTTAAGACTGCTTTACCAATAACTGGGACCAATAGACAATACATCAACTACATTGTAGGTTACATTCAAGGTGAAGCTTCTATAAGCAACTGAGCCAGCAGGTAACTCCATTGATTATCAGCAATTTGTAATTACATTTTTAAACGTGTTTTTGTCAGGAGCATTCCAAGAGGGATTTAGAAAATAAATTTTCGACCCAGAATTTTCTAACCGAGCTTGCGGCGTTATTTTGAGAAACACCTAAACATGTCTTCGCTCACAGCTCCAGGCTGTTTTGGCTTCTGTCACACAGCTTGAGGCTGCTGCCTTGGGGCATCACTACATGTTGGATCGAATGCGTGGATGCGAGGGACGTCGAGCACGTCCCACGTGTCCTCCGATCAGCCCACTGCTGTGGCTGCCCAGGGTACTGCCTGCACTAAGGTTGTGCCCTCACCCGTTGTCGAGTGGGAGATCATTCCAAAGTCTGGCAGGCAGCGAAAAACTTTTCGAGGGGCCGATCGTAGGGCCTCCCCGGTTCGTCTGATGAACAGGTTTCGGGCGTTATCTGTGGCTGACGATGTCTCTCAGCCGGATGCAATCGTCCACCCTGTTCCAGAGGAAGCTTCTCTGCCCGCAAGGTCTGGGAATTCACAGAGGGTGGGTTTGCTGGTAGTTGGGAGCTCCAACGTTAGGCGCGTAATGGGGCCCCTTAGGAACATGGCTGCCGAGGAGGGGAAAGGAAGCCAGTGTGCACTCCATGTGCATTCCAGTGGGAGTCATTCCGGATGTGGAAAGGGTGCTTCCGGATTCCATGAAGAGTACAGGGTGCAGCCAACTGCAGGTGGTTGCTCATGTCGGTATCTATGACGTGTGCCTCTTTGGATCAGAGCAGATTCTGTCTGGTTTCGGGCGGCTAGCGGAAATGGTAAAGACGGCCAGTCTTGCTTCCGAGATTAAGGCGGAGCTCACCATCTGCAGCATCGTCGATAGAACCGACTGTGGTCCTTTGGTGCAGAACCGAGTGGAGGGTCTGAATCAGAGGGTCAGGCAGTTCTGTGACCGTGTAGGCTGCAGATTCCTTGACTTGCGCCATCGGGTGGTGGGTTTCCGGGTTCCCCTCAACAAGTCAGGAGTCCACTGCACGCAGGAGGCGGCTACACGGGTAGCGGGAGCTGTGTGAAAGGGACTGGGCGGTTTTTTAGGTTAGAGGGAACCACAAAAGGGACGTCCGTCTAAAAGTGAGCAGGTAAAACACAGTAGGGTAGTTGTAGAAACGATTGGTATTGTAGTTGTAAATTCTCGTAGCTGTGTTGGGAAAGAACCAGAGCTCTAAGCCCTAATAGAAAGCACTGAAGCTTAAATAGTTGTAGGTGCAGAGAGCTGGCTAAAGCCGGAAATAAGTTAAGCGAAATTTTTTCAAACGATCTAATAGTGTTCAGAAAGGATAGATTAAATACAATTGATGGTGGAGTATTTATCGCTGTCAGAAGTAGTTTGCCCTGTAGCGAAATTGAAGTAGATAGTTTGTGTGAAAGAGTATGGGCAGAGGTTGTACCTGACAATCGGACTAAACTATTAACTGGATCGTTTTACCGACACCCCTACTCAGAAGATATAGTTGGTGAACAGTTCAAAGATAACTTGAGTCTCATTTCAAATAAGTACCCCGCTCATACAATTACAGTCGCTGGTGACTTTAATCTACCCTCGATATGCTGGAAAAATTATACGCTTAAAGCCGGCAGGAGGCATAAAACGTCATCCGAAATTGTACTGAATGCTTTCTCAGAAAATTATTTTTAGCAATTAGTTCATGAGCCCACTCGAAGCGTAAATTGTTGCGAAAGCATACTTGACCTTTTAGCAACAAATGATACTGGACAAATAGTGAGTATTGTGACGAATACAGGGATTTTTGGCAGGGTGGAGGAAGGGTCTCCTTAATGAAATTAGATACAAGGTAAGGCAGTTGAGACAGGCCACGCCAAATATATGCAGAATGACTAAACATATCGAGGTGCGGTTTACGCCAAGTTATAGTGGACAATATTTCGAATTTCCTGAAGTTCGCATGTAATTTTTATCGTTTATAGTCGCGAAATTTCGAGACCAACTTTTATTTCTAATTGAGCTATATACAGTTTTCCGTGGCACATGAAATAAGGTTATAAGAGAACTTAACGACATAACATGTGTGGAACGTGATCGAACAGTATCGAGACAGCAGCGCCACAAATTATTGTCCTGCCATCAGGAGAAGAGGTTTCACAAACGTCTGCCCTGTTGTAGCAAATGTAAGCAAACAAATAACTGTCAAGGGAATGCTCCAATCCGATATGTAGCCGCGTGACCGCTACGGTCGCAGGTTCGAATCCTGCCACGGGCATGGATGTGTGTGATGTCCTTAGGTTAGTTAGGTTTAAGTAGTTCTAAGTTCTAGGGGACTGATGACCTTAGAAGTTAAGTCCCATAGTGCTCAGAGCCATTTCTGAACCGACATGTCGAAACCTACTCTGAATTTTTTTATGCAGGGCTAACACAACGACAAAATGCACTACCAGGATTTCAGCTGTTGAGGCACACTGCACGTAAATTCAAAACTTATTGAAGTTACTCGTGTTTGTCTCAGGAAGAACCGTTTATGACGGCTGTCGTCCATGGAGCTAATATCCGGAGGGACAAGTGAATTTGAAGCACATAAACCATAGTAAATGTCATGGATCATTAATGTTTTGAAAAAGAGGCAATATGTACCGACAGCTAAATTGTTGCATATGTACTTCTTAAAAAGTTGACTAGCAAGAGAAATCAGTGTCTGATGTTACATTACAGACGTCTTCCACAAGTCGTGACTTTAATTTACTGAAGCGAAATGTTTCTTATTCACACATCATTTTACAGCAATTCGATGGTTGCTTGGTTGGTTGTATGATTAAAGAGACCAAACTACTAGGTCATCAGTCCCTCCCCTTTTGAACAGACAGGCCTACATGAATGTACATCAGAAATGACCTACCCCAAAGTCTTCTAGAAGTCAATGAAGATGAAAGACAAAAAACACGAGAGAGGAGACATTGGAAGAAACACATGTGAGGCGCCCCATTTAGGGAGCAGCTGGAGGCCACCGAAAGCAGAATGCAATGAGGGGACTTATATCACCCACCAAACCACTTACCAGAGGTACTCCACTCAGAAATGACCTAGGAAAGAGTATCAATACCGACAGGGCAAGAGAAGCGCATATAGACAAAAGGCAAACAAGGCAAACAGACCACACGAGAGTGGGGAGGAAGAGTAAAAGAGCAGGTAGGGTGGGGGTTGGGTTGAACCACCAAATCCAGACAGCCACAGCCCATTCTGTCCAGAGGAGTCAACCAAGTGTTCTGCCAAGCCATGAATGGGCCGAGTAGGTCAGTGACGCTCCCTTAAAGACACTTGTAAAAGCCCCCTTCACGAATGAAATGTAAAGCTAAGCCAGCCAGTGAGGTATCGTCCCCTAACACCAGGAGTATCGAATCAGGGAGATTAAGAGTGTGCCACAGGGCAGCTAAGATAGGACAGTTCAGCAAAATGTGGAACACTGTTAAACGGAAACCACAATGACAGTGAGGTGAATTCTCGCAACAGAGGAGATGACTATTAGTGAGCCAAGTATGGCGGATGCAAAGGCGCCAGAGGTAGAGTCCTTGCGAAAGGCCTGCATGGAGGACCTTCACAGGTTCGTGGTCTTCCTTATCACCCACAGTTCGTTTGCTGAAGTCAGAGTGACCCATTCCGTATAGTGGATCCCTAACATTTGACAGCATAATACCGATCGAAAGTCTGTATCCGAAATACTGGTCTCAAGAGTCGGCTTACTGGTAGCCAGTTTGGCCAGGCTACCATGGAGTTCATTCCCTCGGATTCCAACGGTGGTTGGGGTCCAGATGAAGGTCATTGAACGTCCACATTGTCCAAGGGCATACAGGGAATCCTGGATAGCCATGACCAAGGGACGGCGACGGTAACACTGGTCGAGAGCTTCCCAGCTGCTCAAGGAGTCGCTGCAGATGAGAAAGGATTCACCAGTGCAGGAATGAATACGCTCAAGAACACGGGAGATGACTACCAACTCCACAGTAAAAATACTACAGCCACCCAACGAGAATCGTGGTTCAGTGCATCCCACATGAGTATAAGCAAAACTTATGTGATCATCAGCATTCGAGCCATCAATATAGACTACTTCAAAACCCTAGGATACGGCAAGGATGGAGAATGCTGGTGACGAAGGGTCTCAGGATGAACTGAGTCTTCTGGACCTTGTATAGGTCAAAACGAAGCTGTGGTCAAGGGATACACCATGGAAGTGAACGTGAGTGGGCCCAGAGGAGAGATGATAGAGGAAACACCTGGAGTTCAGAGAGGGGGGAACGGAAGCAAACTAAGACAGTAATCCTTGATCTGGGCTGCCACTGCAGGTGACGGATTTCTGTCTCTGGAAAGAGGAGACTAGTTCAGAAGCTTAGGGGAGCGGCGAACACTTGTAGATAATTTACAAGCTGTTATTGGTTGATCTGCAGTGGAGGGACTCCACCTCGGTGAGTAAGATGTTCGCAGGCCTAGTTTGAAAGGCTCCTTTCTCAAATCAAAACCCACAGTGTTGTGTTGGATTCAATATCCAAAATTCTGAGGGCGATGGCGAACTGTATCCGAGACTCCGATAATCAAGATGGGATTGTATCAGGACTTTGTGAAACTGCAGAAGGGTAGTGCAATCTGCACCCCAGATGGTCTTGCTCAAGTAGCGAAGTACAGTCAACACTTTCGCTTAAGCACAAAGACCAGTGCTAAAAAGCAATGTCTCGATCACAATGAGTGGCTGGTAGGTGAGGCAAAGTTCTGGTTGTGGGTGAATGGTATCGACAGAAGTGCATGACACAAGTATTGGCTGCTGAAAACCGAAAGTCATATGTAAGGGCCTATGCCTGCACCTTTCGTATGTCGCCTTGCAGTCGATGTTCAGTGAGACCCACACTAGAGGAGAAACAGCAGAGGTAAAAGTCGTCACCATACAAGGAAGCTGATACTGAGGACCTCACAGCTGTGGCCAGACAATTGATGGCTATTAGACAGAGAGGAACACTCAGTACAGAGCCTTGCTTGGCCCCATTCTCTGGGGAGAACTGTGGAGACACCAACTTGAACCTAGAAAATACGATGAGACAAAAAGTTCTGGATAGTGACCCCGGAGAGCCCGCCATATGGCATCATAGGAATTTTGCCAGTCGAAGGAGATGATTATAAGATGTTGATGTTAGACAAAAACTGTTTCGATGGCGAACTCCAGGTAAACCAGATTATCAGTAGGGGAACAGCCTTGGTGAAAACCATCCTGGGATGAAGCCACAAGACCCTGAGACTCAAGGAGCGAACATAGCTGCTGGCTCACCATGTGTTCAAGCAACTTACAGAGAAAATTGATGCGACTAACTGGGCGATAACTGTCCATCTCTAGAGGGCGCTTACTCGGTTTCAGTACTGGGACGATGATGCATTCTCGCCATTGCGATAGGAACTCACCCTCGCTCCAGATGCAGATAAAGATCACAAGGATATGACGCTGACAATCCACCGGCATGTGCTTGAGCATTTGGTTGTGGATGCAGTCTGGCACTTGGGCTGTACCAGGACAGTGTGCTAGAAGATAAACGAATTCTCATTCTCTGAATGAAGACTTATATGGCTTTATGTGGCGTGCAGTAAAAGATCATTGCTTTCGCTCCACTCGCTGTTTTGGAATATGAAACGCAGGTTGATAATTCTCAGACACAAAGGATTGAGCATAATGCAAAGCAAAATGTTCGGCGATGGTGTCTGGGCCAGAGTAGACAGCGTCATTCAAGGCAATACCAGGTACACCTGTACGTCTTTGGTATCTGTAAAGACATCTGATATTTGCCCAAACTTACAAAGGAGAGATGTGTGGTCTGACGGTTGAAACATACCGTTTCCAGCATTCTCGCTTCCATCATTTCATTAGGTGGCGGTCCTGGACATGGAGCTGCTTAAAGGCAATAAGGTTCTCCATCAGTAAGTGTTGCTTTTGACACTGGAGAGCCCGCCTACTACCTATAATGGCGACTGCAATTTCTGATGACCACCGAGGTACTGTCTTTCATTGGCGTGGTCCTGAGGAACGGGGGATCGCCAAATCAGCTGCTGAAAGAATGGCTGTAGTTGTATTCTGGACTGCATGATTGACATCTCCATGTGGCAGGAATCTAAGGGTGACAACAGAGGCGAAAGGACAATAGCCAACACTGTTGAGAGCCCATGTGACCAGGCGTTCAGGGGATGACTTTGAGGTAGGGGCATGAAGATCGGAAAGTGGTCACAAGCATACAGGTCATCATGGACTCTCCACTTGATGGATAGGAGAAGACAAGGGCTGCAGATGGAAAGGTCAATGGCCGAGAATGTTCCGTTCATCACAATGAAGCGTGTTGGGGCACAAGTAGTCAAGAGGCAAAGTTCAAGTAGTGCCAATAAGTTTTCGAGGTCTTTACTACACTTAGGGACTATTGTGCCACCCCACAAAGAGTTGTGGGCATTGCAATAACCCAAGATTAGGAAAGGTGGGTGGAGCTAAGAAGCCAGTGCAGACAATATATTCTGAGACACTTCACTATTGGGAGGGAGGTAAACATCGCAGATGGTAACATCCTGAAATGCCCTTACTTGAACAGCCACAGCCCCAAAAGGTGTATTAAGATGCACAAGTTCTCCGTACAGGGTGCCCAGAACATATGCTTAAACTCCACCTGACATTCTATCAGAGGTAGCACGATTCTTATAATATACCTGTTATACACAAAGGGTGTTGCTGGAAACCAGGTCTCCTGAAGGGAAATGCAGAAGACAGGTAAAGTGCTTAAAAGATGTCATAGCTCAGCCAGGTGATGGAAAAAACCGCTACAATGCCACTGGAGAATGATGTTGTCGATGTACTCTGAGGCCATGCAGGGACCAAGAGGGCAGGTTATGCCCTAGGGTCACCTGCTGCCTCTGGTCAAGGAGATGTGGCGCCAACACAAATAGTTTGTGGGTTCTGTTGTGTGGTGCGACCTGGGGCCCCAGAGGTCGTTGGAATCTCTACTTCGGCGACAGGGTGCAAGGGTGGATCTGGTGGCATGGAGGTCACTGGAATCTCCTTCTTGGAGGACTTCTTGTTATCTTTCCTCTCTGTAGATTGTATGGGCTTCTCTGAAGCAGTTTCAGGTAATGATGATGATCCCAAATCCCTGCGACCAGCAGCTCCTTCAGCAACAGCTGGTGTCTGGTTGTAGACCGGCAAGAACCTTGGAAGGCGACAGAGGGCAGAGGCGGATGATTTTTCTCCTTATGGGAGGTGAGGACAATATCCCTGGTGGGTGGGAAGCAAACACTCCTAAAATAGACGTGGGCAAAGCAGCAAGAGGAGAACCATTAACCATCAGAAGGGCAGACATGGTTGCGGGCCGCTGAGAGCCTGGTGTAGGTGGTGTATTCTGCGGGGTGCCATTGCAGAAGTGGCAACATCGTCGTAGCTGTAGCACATGACGACTGTTATACATGCTATGTGCAAGCACTCGGTCCTGGCCTCTTGATAAGTTGGTTTACCTTGAGTCTTATAATCTTGTATTTTATTCTCTTTCTGGAAAACTGTACAATATGGCAAGGATGGAGAATAGCGTTTCTGAAAGTTGATGCAGATGTGGGGAGGGGTACAAGGGGCGTTCGCTTGCAGTGGTCATCCATATTCTCTACAGATGAGGCTAGTATTAAGAGCATGAAGAGATGGTCACCCATTTCAGACACTTGGATCACTGTATGGGGAGGGGAGGGGAGAGGGGGACAAAACAGTTTCACATCCGAATCACTATAGCATCACCTTGAGTTTTTCAGGCAATTAATCGTCCCCAATGGCCAATATAAAGACACTGATAGCAACCCTATCGCCCTTTCGCCCCCTAAAGTATCAAGTGTACACCCTGTCACTCCAAATTGGCACGTAGCTCACCATCAGATTGCAAGAGCAGGTCTCGCTGGAAAATTATGCCCTGAACCATATTAGATTATTGTGGGGAGTGACAGTCACCGGTATGCCACCCAGCTTATTACAAGTGACAGTGCCTGTGGCGGGCAGGGGTTGCTATTTTTATCTACATTGACCCCCTTTCTATTTTAGAGCTGGCTGTCACTTCCCCAAACTTGTCTTGTATGTTCTTTACAAAGGATAAGGACTTTGTGGCCAATAAAGAATCTCCATCAGTCATTGTGTGGACCAAGTATTGGGGGGTTGGGGGGGGGGGGGGGGGAATCTGTGTAGCTACAGCATATCCAGGGAAAGTAACATTTTAAGATCGTATCTCTCTGCATTAAATGGGGACTTTCCTTCCACAGAGACTGCTAGGGCTGCATTGCCACCAGTGGGAAGTAACAGTGGCTACGTGGCCAGTAATTATTGCTCGGAGTCCCCATGCTCCAGTCACGAGGGCTCATAATCCGTGGCACACATGGGGCGTTTTCAGCTCAGGTACCAACAAAGCAATCCCTGCATCGTCACGTGTCTACCAGCGCGCATGTGATTACTGTCCCCCCACAACAAGATGGCTACTGTGCTGGGATTTTGGTGTACTTCCCTTTTAAAGAGAAGGGTATAAAGATGAAAATGTAAAAAGGTGCGGCAACACTACATTGGGCGACCTTCCTTGCGCGATCCGCGCTTCTGGAGGGTTTTGGAAACTGATGGCAGGTCAATACCAACAATGGGAACCACGTATTTGTGCAGTATATAATAATGGAAGTTGAAACTCGAATCCCAAATCATAAACCAGGTCCAAGTAGGACCTGGACCAAGAAAACCATCCGATTGAGAGGCAGAGGAGGAAAGGGTTAATGGAAATATAAGCTTGCAGCACGGAAAGCAAGTAATGCTTCAGAAGCTGCGGCCATGTTGCCAAGCACATACTCAAAAAAGAATTCTAAGCCCACTGGCGGGTTATAACAATACCTGTAGCACTGTTCTTGTGATAATTTTTCCATAACGCATACCTTAGTAACAACGAAACCGGTCCTTGTTTATTCCTCATAGTTATCACAATACAGTGAAGTGTCATTTAAATGACAAAACAAATATTTTGGTTACACCAGGCACATCTGGCGAAAGAAAAATTAGTGGTTTCAGGCACGCCACAGTAATTACTACTTTTATTTAGACAGAATTGCGGTGTAGTAGGAAATGGTCCTGGGCGTTGTTCTGCTTATTGTGCTGCATACTGTGCATACTTAAAGCAATTCGTAAAACGTGGTGACGCAAGCTGGTGCTGCACAAATGACTATTATTTAAGAATGCTGTTCTCCAAGTAAACCTCAAATGACACGGAGCTGTCGGAAATTATATTGCCCGACAATTTTCTTAAAAGAAATTTCCACAGTCCAAAAAATCCTTTATCAAGAGTCATGCTTGTTACCGGATGAAATCTGAATTAGAACAAAAGTTTTCCTGAAAGACAGGGGTATCGTTATGTCCAGGCCAAGAGTCCAACAAAAACAATAAATTAATTCCCTCAACTGGTTAGAAACCGTTTTGAGTAAAATTTTGAAAGAATTGTTCTTTCATACTTTTCCCGATGCTGATAAGTCCTTTATAAGATTTTTGCCGCTAAACAATCCTTCTTTTACTTCTGGTTCTAATATGCTTGAGGTCCCTGAAGAAAGATATAAAGCTGTGGTAACAGTAATCAACTGTATCATGTCATTGTTGTATATGAATGTATCATAGCATTAACCGATTGCATGAAAGTCTTACTTTCTTCACGGCGAAATAGTAAAGTGCGATTTGCTCATAATTGTTTCACGAAACCTGACTGATCGCTGGTAGCTGATGTGGCGATAACAGCAATCTCCATCTCCGTATCAGCTACGAACTGTTAATGTTGGTGTAGAATTGTTGCCGTCTCAACCTACAATCTATTACAACAGGATACGTAAGGAATCAAAAGCCTCTGAGGTCTGAACCAGACAGCACCTTGCAGCCATAGAATTAACACCGCGAATAAGAAACAGGACACTCATTTCTTCTGATCTCTCACAGTAATTGGCAAATAAGTGGCTAGAGAAATGTGTGCATAGTGCTAACTGAATGTGTCCATTTTTGTCACAGCCTCAAAATTCTTACAGCAGGGAAGCTGAAAGTTCAACAGAAATATATATAAGCTGCGTAAAGCAATAAGTAATGTGACTAAAGTAACGTAAAAAAACTCATCTCTGTAGCGTAGTTTCTGATTAACAGTTACGGGTAGACTTAGTCCTGTGACCGTCTGTAGCTGTCAGGGCGTCTGTAACCGTTATGATGGTATTAATCAGCCATAATATCAGATCTAACAGACTTTAAGCTAAGGCAATTGTCAGTAAATAAAGACAACCGCCGCAAAATTGCTAGAAGCATATAGAGACGTTGTATCCAGTATCATGACAGCGTATTTGGTTCATGGGGAAACTTCATCTACTAAATATAATATTTAATAAAATAGTTAAATTTAGTTATAGCAGAGGACCTTGTCGAAAAAGATTGTGGTCGATCTATGCTTCGAAGATGATGGCCAGGCTTAATATGCTGCTACAGAACGGTGTCAACGAAAACAGGGGGAGAGGAACTGCAGAAAGCGCACATTCATGGTAGTGCTTCTGTCAGACCTCTTATAAATCGACAAATACAAAAAGAATGCTTCAGCAGCGAAGAAGCACAAATCTTCGCATACCGACCAAAGCAAAAATTTAATGTTTGCCAGCAACTGTTCATTAGCAGAGGCACAGATTTAGATGCCGTTTTTGGGTGACTGTTCAATAATTGCTGCACGATTTTTCCCTAAAAGAGGATAAAATATCCTACATTAATTCACCTCTCCTACAACTGAAAATGTGTGAGAGTGGTTTGACGACAATGAGATTGAAACAATATATTTTCTTTGCCTTTAAGAATGATCAATTTTGAATATTAACGAGTCATTGGATTGCGTAGTGGAATCGAAGAAGTAGTCAAATGAAAACAAGATGTATGGAAAAATGGAAGCCAGCTGTTTGTTATTTCAAAAGTAATAGCCATAACGTTTAATATATTTATCCCACTGTGAGACAAGACAGTTAATGCCTTCATAGCACTGAAAACAGCAACGCTTCCTCCCAGGCTGTCTACAATGGAGGTTGGGGATGGTATTAGCCCCCAGTACATTTTATCATAGACGCTCGCACATTCATGAGTCGAAAGTTTTAAATACCTGGATATAAATGTTGGGAATGGGTTTATCCGGTTTAAATAGAACCTTTAATCTTTTGACTGCAGGCAGACTCAGACTCGCTTGTATTTGTAGATTTCTTGGCATGGCTAAATTTCTGTATACGGTGAAGAACCTGAGTATGCAAATTTAATTTGAGAAACCGGCTGTGTTCTTCAATAAAGAATTCTAGCTGCTGCAGCGGTCTTGTTACTCCACCACAGGCCATGCATTATGATCGTCTTGAAAGATGCAATCGCCATCCCCGAATTGATCTTCAACAGCGGCAAGCAAGAAAGTGCTTAAAATGTCAATGTAGGTCTGTGCTGTGATAGTGCCACGCAAAACAAGGGATGCAAGCCCCTCCATGAAAAACATGACCACACCATAGCACCACCGCCTCTGAAGTTTACTGTTGGCACTACAGCGCTGACGGATGATGTTCACTGGGCATTCGCCATACCCACACCCCGCCAGCGGGTCGCCACGTTGTGTACCGGGAATCGTCACTCCATACAACGCTTTTCCACTGTTCAATCGTCCAATGTTTACACTCTTTACACCAAGTGAGGCGTCGTTTGGCATTCACCGGCGTGATTTGTGGATTATGAGCAGCCGCTCGACCATGAAATCCAAGTTTTCTCACCTCCCTCCTAACTGTCATAGCACCTGCAGTGGATCCTGATGCAGTTTGGAAATCCTGTGTGATTATCTGGATAGATGTCTGTTTATTACACATTACAATCCTCTTCAACTGTCGGCGGTCTCTGCCAGTCAACAGACGAGGTCGGCGTGTACGCTTTCGTGCTGTACGTGTCTCTTCACGTTTCCCCTTCACTATCACGTCGGAAACAGTGGACTTACGGATGTTTAGGAGTGTGGGAATCTCGTGTACAGGCGTATGATACAAGTGACACACAGTCACCTGACCAAGTTCAAAGTCCACGAGTTCCGCGGAGCGCCCCATTCTGCTCTCTCACGACGTCTAATGATTACTGAGGTCGCTGATATGGAGTACCTGGCAGTAGGTGGCATCACAATGCACCTAATATGAAAAACGTATTTTTTGGGTGTAGTCCGGATACTTTTGATCACATAGTGTATATTTTACGGATATCATTTGAGAGTGGTCCGAAGCAGTTTCCGTACAGTGGACCACGGGATGTGCAACTTTCGTGACACAGCACGCGCGCTGCCTGACGATCGGGAATTGCGCGCAGCGTTGTCTGCCACAGCAACAGCGATGTCATCAACCACCTGGTGCAATCAGTCGTTGGATTCTTTCCGTAGCGACGCCCAGTTCTCCAGCTGATTCGTACTTCTTTGTTATGAAGCGCACAGCAGGTGGAAAAAAGAGCAGCAAAAAAATGGTTCAAATGGCTCTGAGCACTATTGGACTTAACAGGTGAGGTCATCAGTCCCCTAGAACTTAGAACTACTTAAACCCAACTAACCTAAGGGCATCACACACATTCATGCCCGAAGCAGGATTCGAACCTGCGACCGTAGCGGTCTCGCGGTTCCAGACTGACGCGCCTAGAACCTCACGGTCACACCGGCCGGCCAGCTGCAGCATTACTGTTGTTCTGATAATAGAGCTTCACCAACAATGCCCTGTCCATTTTGCCGAAGCTCCTGTTGACACGTTAACAAGTGCACTGCCACTGGTTAGGTGTGTGGGGCTACGAATTACGATGACTGATCACGGCACCTGGTGGACATAGTTAGAACTGGACAGGTAGCGATGTGACACATGGAAATCCTGCACCCCATACTCTGGTCATCAATGCTATGAAGTTTGGTACTCGTATGTTAATTATTTCCGTGTTAAAACGTGTTTATAGGGAAAGTTTAATTATAATCAGCCGGTATGCTGTTATCTACACAACCGTGATTGCACGCATCTACATCTACATACATCCTCTACAATCCACCATACGATGCGTGGCGGAAGGTACCTCGTACCACAACTAGCATCTTATCTCCCTGTTCCACTCCCAAACAGAACGAGGGAAAAATGACTGCCTATATGCCTCTGTACGAGCCCTAATCTCTCTTATGTTATCTTTGTGGTCTTTCCGCGAAATGTAAGTTGGTGGCAATAAAATTGTACAGCAGTCAGCATCAAATGCTGGTTCTCTAAATTTCCTCAGTAGCGATTCACGAAAAGAACGCCTCCTTTCCTCTAGAGACTCCCACGCGAGTTCCTGAAGCATTTCCGTAACACTGGCGTGATGATCAAACCTACCAGTAAGAAATCTAGCAGCCCGCCTCTGAATTGCATCTATGTCCTCCCACAATCCGACCTGATAGGTATCCCAAACGCTCAAGCAGTACTCAAGAATAGGTCGTATTAGTGTTTTATAAGCGGTCTCGTTGACAGATGAACCACATCATTTGTAGGAACGAATCTTGATTTGGCGGTATCTGTATCAGACGCTATTGTTGAGAACAATGTCTTAGGCTGGGAAGAATATGTTTCTTCATCTTTAATATATTACTTGCGTACAATAATTGGATTATCTTTGTAGGATTCTGCATTAACCATTTGCACATACTCGACCGGTAAATAATTAAAACTATAGCAGATAGAACTTAGGTTACAATCTACTCTCTGTTCTTATTGTCTGGAAGGTTTACATGTACACGAGACAATTTCAGTGTATTCTTATTACCCCAGAAGATAAATTTCGCATCACTGTTACACACAACGCATGAACTGTTCTGTAAGCTATCTGTTACTTTACAGCACATAGAAGTGATGGCACACAGTGAAGTGGAGCACCTCGATTCTGCAGTTATGCATCATAGTTTAAAATCATGTTCTTTAACCAAGGAAAACGTGTAAGTT
This sequence comes from Schistocerca serialis cubense, assembly GCF_023864345.2. Classification (NCBI taxonomy): domain Eukaryota; kingdom Metazoa; phylum Arthropoda; class Insecta; order Orthoptera; family Acrididae; genus Schistocerca; species Schistocerca serialis. The sequence goes on along the minus strand of NC_064639.1, from coordinate 769,163,213 downwards.
ACCGGTAAATCCGCAACAGGACATTGATATCTTTGTTCGTTTCCGGGCTTGCGATTTGACATTATGTTCCAAGTCACATTTCTGCTTCCAGTCACATTTCTGCTTCCAGTCACATTTCTGTTTCCATAGTAGTCTTCTGGTACACATAAATCGTGGTTTGATGTTAGATAATGACATTTCTATTTTATTACAGTTCCAGCAAAACCTTGCTCTGTATCCAGGTCCATAAGGTAATATTCGTCTGCACGGAGCTGCTGCAGTATTTAAAACATTTTTATTTTCCTCGATGTGGCTACCTTGCTGACTTTTCCGAGTATTCCTCTTGCTGCCACATTGTCGGTCTCATCTAGCGGAAAAGGTATTTTGGCCTTTACGCCACATCTCGCAGAGATGGACTTGGAGAGTTTAACACATTTACCATTTACAAAAGCAGATTCGAATTCTTCCTGCTATGGAGAGTACCATTTTCAATATAATTTATTTTACCCATGTCAATAACAAAACTGCCCAAGTCCTCCAATAACAACCACAAACCAAAGCGTTTCTAAGTTGGACTCTTCACCCCATCGCTTCCGGAGCACGGGGTCCCGGGTTCGATTCCCGGCGGGGTCAGGGATTTTCACCTGCCTCGAGATGACTGGGTGTTTGTGTTGTCCTCATCATTTCATCATCATTCATGAAAGTGGTAATATTGGACTGAGCAAAGGTTGGGAATTTGTACGGGCGCTGATAACCGCGCAGTTCAGCGCCCAGCAGACCAATCATCATCATCATCATCATCATCATCATCATCATCTTCACCCCAGTAAGTTGAGGCATGTTAAGCATTTTGGGGCAAGACATGTTGACATTTTCCGCTACCACAGAATACTGACCAACTGCAGCTGTCTGATCATCTTATGTAGTTAAGGATCCAAAATGATAGTACTACTGATCTTGTTATCATTATGTCATTACCGATTGTGTGTTCTAAATTTGGTTGTACTTGCGATGAAATTGTAAACTTCTAGCCTAATTACGATTCTCAGCAAGCGCGTGTTTCGAAGAGGGTGGTATATGTCTACCTCCACGGCACAGAGAATGGAGGCTTTCAGTATTTCGTCAATACTGTATGACCCTGCACATACGTGTCCATCAATGAAAGACAAGTTCAAGCGAGACTAGTCCGAATGTACGACACCGTAATACTCAACACGGAGTTCAAGAGACCACTGTGGTGTGACACATTTGTGTTTTTTGGACAATGGAAAATGGCTCAGTGGGATTTATTCTCTCAGTTCAAACTGCTTATGTCCAAACCAGTGTAGAGTTCCAGCGCCGAATCGACGTTTAGCGGTCGGTTAGGGCCATGCAGTTCAGGTGTCCGACTTTCCATAGAGGGAACACATTTTGTGGACCAGTTCGTCCCTGCGTAGGAGTCAGTTCTATCCATTGTTTACGGAAACGTAGACGTTTGTTAATCTTTGGCAGTAAGACGAGTCGGAACTAGAGTCAGACGAATCATTCAGATACTGGAGGATAGCAGTGTGTAAATCTATGAAGTAGAAAGACTATGTAAGTTCAGTAGTAGGTAAAGCAAATGTCAGGCTACGAATCATTTATAGGACAGCGGACCTTTGCAGTTTAGCTACAACAGAGAGATTTCCTACAAAACGCTTGTACTCTGTTATCGAATGCTGCTCAGCAGCGTGGGAACCGTATCAAAGGATGAAAGGGAGTAAGATAAGGCTGTAACATCCCATCCATGACGAGGTCATTGAAAAAGTAACAGAAAGTCGGATTGGGGATGAATGGGAAAGAAAATCGGCCATACCGATTCCGACACATGTCAACGATTTAGGGAAACCACAAGAAGTCTGAATCAAAATGACCAGGTGAGGATTTGAAACGCCTTATTCACGGACGCGAACGCCTTGTCTTATCAACGTACTGCCTGATTCAGTGGAACCCACACTAGATCGACTCACAGGGGACATATAACGCGCAGAAATCAATAGCGGTACATATGGTAACAGGCTGCTTTGATAATTGAGTTAAACGTAATTGCTGAAAGGTTTCAAGTATTAGAAAATCGAAGACAGTCACCATGCATCTCAGGAGAGCCTGGATATGAAGCTTAGTTTCAGAAATCTGCTTTCAGTGTGGGCACTTCAATTACTCATCTTCCTCCTATGCACCATTAGCCTAATTTAAGTTCACGATTTCTGCGGATTAACGAATCGAACAGGAGCATACAACCAGTCATTTCACTCACGCTCCATTTTCGACTGGCATCACAAGAATTAAGCTCACCGGACCAAAAATAAACACCAGCAGTAGACATCACGTTAACACAGCCTAACGTCGGCCTACTCTTGATAATGACCTCTGTTCGCCGAGTAAGAGAGTCCACATCTTAATTAATAGCCACCAGGCGACATTATGCAATTACCGGCTAGCATCGCTCCTAGTCTTGATAATGACCTCTTTCGAGCAAGGAAGAAAGTCCAAAACTTCATTCAGGTAAGTTACATCCAGCTGACCGCACTTATTGATAATTGGAGCTCGTAGACGTACAAAACGTGAAACGTCCCCTTAGAAAAATTGTACAAGACTGTGCTCAAACTGACACACAATATTTTTAGCGTAACACAATCTGACTTTCAAAAATCCCTACAAAAGAATGGCCCTGACTAACATTAACCTATACCTTTCACAAATCAGTTACCTCACCAAAAATCTTCGTTACTCGAACTACTGCAAAATAGCGAGCGCCACTACTGCCAGCTAAATAAAAGATTCAAATTACGGAAGGCACTAACTACTGATAGGCATAGTTAGCAAATGAAAGATTTTAATAGAGAACAAACAATGTATTTACCTTAATAGTGTTGAAAAATCATAATATACATAGCAGTTCATGACATCCAGTCTTACAAATTTCAAAACTCCGCCATTTCTCTCCCCACATCCACCACTGTTGGCGGCTCACTTCCAACTGCGCAACGCTACGCGCTGTTCACATCCAGCCGCCGCTGCCCAACACTACAATGGCAGACAACAATGCAAACTAGCCACAGACTGCACACAGCACAGCCAGTGATTTTCATGAACAATAGTTTGCAGTTCTTTTATGGCTGCTTCGTGATTCTGTAATGCATTTTCATGACGCGAAAAAATACATTGGAAATGCTCACGAATTTGTGTTTTTACGTCATTACAGACTTTTTGACATTTCGATTCAATGTTATGTAACTCAGTAGTTAAATCTTCACGTGTTTGTTCAAGTGTGGTGTCTAACTTTTGAAGCTTTTGCTGTGTTTGTCTCTGATATTTTTCATGAAAATCACTGGCTGTGCTGTGTGCAGTCTGTGGCTGGTTTGCATTGTTGTCTGCCATTGTAGTGTTGGTCAGCGGCAGCTGGATGTGAACAGCGCGTAGCGTTGCGCAGTTGGAGGTGAGCCGCCAGCAGTGGTGGATGTGGGGAGAGAAATGGCGGAGTTTTGAAATTTGTAAGACTGGATGTCATGAACTGCTATATATATTATGACTATTAAGGTAAATACATTGTTTGTTCTCTATTAAAATCTTTCATTTGCTAACTATGCCTATCAGTAGTTAGTGCCTTCCGTAGTTTGAATCTTTTATTTAGCTGGCAGTAGTGGCGCTCGCTGAATTGCAGTAGTTCGAGTAACGAAGATTTGTGTGAGGTAAGTGATTTGTGAAAGGTATAGGCTAATGTTAGTCAGGGCCATTCTTTTGTAGGGATTATTGAAAGTCAGATTGCATTGCGCTAAAAATATTGTGGGTCAGTTTAAGCACAGTCTTATATAATTGTTCTAAGGGGACGTTTCAAACCGCGTGAATGTTGAAGGCTACCTGTCACCAGGTGTCGCAAGTAATTCCAGAGATTTTCCTCGGGATTAAGAACGAGTGATTTAGCAGGTCAGTCTAGGAGCGATGGTATGCCTGAGTGTTCATCAAAACTTGGGTAACACTAGCGGACTGGCAACGACAAAATAAACATCCTGGTTCATGTTAACGGTAACCAGAACGTGTTAACCCAAATCATGGGCACACGTACACGCACAGAGGGGTAGTGCCACATCTGTTCTGGACTACACCAATACACTGACGGTTAAATTGCTCATTGAGGCGTAGGTGCACTCCACGCTTTGTATCCTTTACAAAGTTGCAAAACCGGGACTCAGGAGACCACACTAAATCAGACCACACATCACACCTGCTGTCAGCAACTGTCCATTACTGTGTCACTTGGCCCACTGAAGACGTGCTGCTCTCCGTGAAGTGAGAAATGCCCTTTCACGGGGTACCGGACACCAAATGTCCGTTTATTGCCTTTCCCAACGCTGTTTTTGCTCGGAAACTAGTTCAGATGGGCACGCATTCACTGGGAGCTGCAATTCCAGTCGTCTTTGAAACCGACAATCATTGACAAGGTGAGATACTTGTACACTGGTCCCTGTCGATTAGGATACTTTTACGGCCAATCTTGGTACGCCATATTGCGTGCCTATGGGTTGCCCACCACTACTTGTATGTACGGTGGACAATCGACATAATACACCAGCAATTCCAGTAATTTCGTTGACAGTGTGGTTATGTGGATATCTGAACACACAGCTCCTTTCTGTCCAAATGTCACGTCTCCAGGTCACTGAATCCGCACACAGCATCGCTGCAATGAGCAACTTCAGCGATGGACGGTTACGTGACCGTCCGGTAGCACTTCTGCACCATCTACAACACACGATAGCGACAAGTGCGAACTTTCAAGGGTTGACTAAAATTTTTCCGGGTGAGTTCATTAATTTACGGTATAATTAAGGAATCCTTTGGCATACATTTAATAGTGATCGGCAAAGATATGAATGTAGGAGACACTAATATCACAACTGCTCTATATTGGCCCCAGGTGGATAATATTCTTGCGGAACAATAAATTTTACTTATAGAGACCGTTACGTAAGTTCAAAACACTTTTTGTAAATGTTTATTCGATAAAAAGTGAGAATCAATCTCGTCGCAAATTAATTCACGGAAAGAAAGATTAGCTTCGAAATCTTGCCGATCTTTCATCGAATCTCTGCAATGCACTCGATATTCAAACAAAGCTCCAGACCACATCACCACTGAGTAAACGTTCAAATTCCTTGCTACGCAGTAGGTATCTTTACTGCGACAAGCCACGTAATATTCTTGGTAGTGTTGTGTTTGCTGCTCACACACAGCGCCAAGGCCGCGTGTCACTGTCGGAAGTTCAGCTCACTGTTTGCTCACGTCGCGTTTCTCTAAGATGGGTTGTTAACTGAGATTTTTTTCCCCTCAGTGTTTCTCCCACACATTTCGAGATGCCGCAGCGACTCTATCGTCCAACCTCTGAACAGAAAGCGTAGCTAATTATTCGATTAATTATAAATACAATCAGAGATTAATGTAGGAGACGAAATTACAAATCTGCTGACTGCAGTGAGGGGCCTATTGCGTGAATATTTAAAAAGTCAAACAACTTAATGTCCAAATTTCCACAATAATATCAGTTTTTCTCCATGTTCTGGATTTGCCACTCTGCCATGTGTACAGTAATTTCAATACCCGCAAAGCATATTATTGAAGAAATTTCCAATATGGAGTAAACTGTCGAAGAAAAGACCCGTCTCTTGAGAACTGGTTTCCCATCCATGCCGTCATAGAGCCGTACATCTTTCTCGGTAGGGTGTCCCAGTGGCGCCACTGCCAAGTGGCCAAGCTATGTACGTGAACACTGTTCTTCCTGGCATTTTTTATGAAATACTCTTCCTGTAGATTGGGAATTCCATTTCTTTTGTTGTTATGGCATACAATTGCCATGTATGTCTACATTCCAATGCAGCAGTGATTTTCTTATATGAGAAGTTAGCATTTGGGGAGTGGGTACATTAATTCTTCAATGTCCTTGTATTTTCTTTGTACTTGATATTAAAATTTCGTGCAGTCATTCCATTATATTTTGAGTTGCCGAGACAAAAATCTAAAAATTGTCATTTGGTTAGAGCATAGGTCCCACGTCAAGGAGATACAGCTTTCCCCTCATACATTCTTAAAGATTAAATTGCTTGCCGTAACATTTTAAATAATTTCCAAGTTTACATCTTTTTAGCATTTCAAATCAGGCCTCCGATTTTCAGCTTTGTACAGTGATTTACCTTATCAGTGGGAGTCGGGTGGTTGAGTACGGTGCTTGGCGATTCAGTGGTACGTTAATTAGGCTTGGAATTCCTTATGCGAGGTGTGGCTAGAAAAAAACCGGACTAGTACTGGTGAAACAATAAAACGAATGCAATAAGGCTGAAAGTCGCGTGGCCTGTCACGTGACTCTCGCTCCGCCTACTGCTCGAGTTTCATCTGCCTGCTGCACTCAGTCTGCCCGTGGCGTCTGTTTTGAGTAGTTGACGTTTTGTCTGTGCGTCGGAAAATGTTGAGCGTACAGAAAGAACAGCGTGTTAACATCAAATTTTGTTTCAAACTAGGAAAATCTGCAAGTGAAACGTTTGTAATGTTACAACAAGTGTACGGCGATGATTGTTTACCGCGAACACAAGTGTTTGAGTGGTTTAAACGATTTAAAGATGGCCGCGAAGACACCAGTGATGACACTCGCACTGGCAGACCATTGTCAGCAAAAACTGATGCAAACATTGAAAAAATCGGTAAACTTGTTCGACAAGATCGCCGTTTAACAATCAGAGCAGTGTCTGAGTTAACAGGAGTTGACAAGGAAAGTGTTAGGCAGATTCTTCATGAAAGTTTCAACATGAACAAAGTGTGTTCAAAAATGGTTCCAAAGTGTCTCACAATTGAACAGAAGGAACGCCGAAGAATGATTTGTTCTGACATCCTGGAAAACATTGAAAGTGATCCCACCTTCTTACAAAATCGATGCATTGGAAAACTCCTGGTTCTCCACGACAAAAAAAAGCACGAATGTCAAAATCGAAATTCAAGGCAATGATGATTGTTTTTTTTTTTGACATCAAAGGGATTATGCATATTGATTGGGTACCAGAGGGACAAACAGTGAATCAGCATTACTACATTAGCGTCCTGGCTACCCTACGTGAGCGAGTACGGAGAAAACGGAACGATTTGTGGAGAAAAAAGTCATGGATCCTTCACCAAGACAATGCCCCAGCTCACAGTGCGTTGTCAGTGAAGACGTTTTTGGCCCCCTGTGACTTTTTTCTTTTCCCTAAAGTCAAGTCAGCTTTGAAAGGAACTATATTTGAGACTGTTGAAGCAGTAAAAGAAAAAGCGACGGAAGTAATGTATGGACTTACCGAAAATGATCTGCAGCATTGCTATGAACAGTGGAAAATTCGTATGGAGCGGTGTAGAGACCGAGGAGGAGAGTACATGATGGAGATAACATGAAATTGTAAATAATTGTAAATAAATGTTTTTTTCCAGCATCAGTCCGGTTTTTTTCTAGCCGCACCTCGTAAATGTACGAAGCTGAATATCATTTCTTGTAACTGAAATGTTGTCGTGACCACATGTTGTTATAGGACGAAATTCCTCGTCTCTTATTACCTCCATCCTGCACGTATATTTTAAAATTAGTTACTGGAAGTGAAAATGATGTAAATGAATGACTCAGTGGAAAAAAAAAACATGAAATGCAGCTCTTTTTTTAGCTTGATGAGAATGAATTGTGCCGCACCTGTAGAGCACAGTACCATATAGTGAAACAGAAAGTGAATACGAGAGGCTGTGGCTATGTTTGAGTAATGCACATGTGCTGAAAGCTTGTGATCTGTACCGTATGAGCACTTCCTTTAAAATATCCACGCCAGAATAATTCTGTTGTTATGGTTACGACGAAAGCAGTGTCAGTCATGCTAATTTAAAATATTTGGTAATCAAATTTAAAAAGTGCGCTGACGCTGAAACAGAACGGTACTGAGTTTCAGCTGAGAAAATCAACTATACTTACACGTATATTTCTGGCGGGATTATGCCTTTACTCTTTAAAAGTAAGTGGTTACAGAATGAATTCAGGTATCCTGAAATATGTCTTTGCTTGTTTCGTTGTTCTTTGTTGTAATCCATATGCATTTGCTACACAGGCTGCATAGAGAGGGCGCATAACGACATGAAATGAATTTAAGTTATATCAGAATCCACTTTTATTTTGTAAAATTTGCATTGTGATTAATAAAGGGGCCTTCGTTCTGAAGCAGTCGATTACAGTTAGATCGAGGGCTCGCAACCGATCTCAGATTTATGAGAAAAGCGAAGATTGGGTTGGGTTGGGTTGTTTGGGGGAAGAGACCAAACGGCGAGGACATCGGTCTCATCGGATTAGGGAAGGATGGGGAAGGAAATCGGCCGTGCCCTTTCAAAGGAACCATCCTGGCATTTGCTTCGAGCGATTTAGGGAAATCACGAAAAACCTAAATCAGGATGGCCGGACGCGGGATTGAACCATCGTCCTCCCGAATGCGAGTCCAGTGTGCTAACTACTGCGCCACCTCGCTCAGTAAAAGCGAAGAATTCAATAGAATTACCTCCCAACTTATGATGGAAAAAATGTATGTATTTCAACCATGGACATTCTCGATCCCTATGTTTCGTCGAGCGTACATTTAGGATAATGGCAAATATGTGGAGAATTTTTCACAGGCTTTTTAACATATACGATTCTGCAGTACATGCTATTGAGGCATGTTGGATTCTGTAGAAGTTTGTAAGAAACATTACCATCTCTAGATAAATTGTACGTTTTTCTCCCGTTTTAGGAAAATATTCTGGAACGGGTATGCAGGCTTACATCAAATACGGGCTACAGAAACGTATTTGCAGATTACTTTTTAGGTGAAAGCGCTCTATCGTGACAGCGGGGTTACACATACTGAATTATAAATACAAAAACAGAAATGAAGGTAAGAGAACCGCACCCGTTTAGAATTACGTAACTTTGATTGAATGTATTTGCTGCACGGAACAGTTTCTGGGCCACTAATTTCGCCCATTCTGTACAGCATACAACATAGATAGCAATGGCTCACACATTCCTGACGTTGTCTATGGACTTCACTTTTCGGCTTCTGCTTTTTAAAACGATTTGGTTTGATATCTGGACTATGCCTCGAGAACCTCGTATGGCTGTTATTGTGTACGGACTGTTAAAACGCATCTGGAGACTGGACCAACAGTACGCTCTAGGTTTTGGAAGTACAGGAGTAACCTCTTACTTTCAGTTCTTGGCTCGGGTATACAGTACAGTCTTCTGCACAAACACAGAAACACAAGGAAAACCTAGCAGCTGGCTCCATAGCGTCCACTATGCCTATTTCGGTAGATGCTTCAGCAGCAACGACCACTTGAACATGCCATTCCGACCCCATATTAGTTCGTAGAATGTCCCTTACTTTTTCGAGTTCAATACTTCTGAGCGCTCACACTTACGTTTCGTTTGAATGACTTTGAAACACGTCTGTACAAAATTTTGTTGCGATCGAAGCACTGTAACCTCTGCCGACTTAAGCGTGAATGTTCTCAAACGTCGCACTGACGCCACCTCAGGTTTCGAGTAACCAGCAGTTTACTTATTACCGATGTGTCGCACGTATTTTCAAGTCGCTATCGAAGATGTTACGTCCGTTACTCAGTGTCAATGAACTTGTGTTTTTGGTAGGAGACAAAACACGAACTAACTGCATACAAATTACCAACAAATAGAGAAGTGGTGGAAGTTCTATAACAGACGGGAAATAAAATTAATCATTATTTAAAGCGATAACCTTGCGGTTCGCGATTGCATTATATTTCGGAAAAAGTGAGAATTCCCGCAGAAGCCATGCAGCATTGTTCACAAAATGTTACTAACTTGCTTGCCGAGTGGAGAAAATTGCAATAATCGCAAAAGTGGTGTTGAGATTTTAGAACTTACTTCTGAGAGTAGTTTATTGAAGAATGCTGCATGGAGAGGTGCGGAAGATTTTACCGCTGAAAAATTAGCGTCTCCGTTTGATTGACGCCAGCTGAGTAAGAGAATCTGTGTATATTGTTCGCTCGACAACAGATGCACTTGATCACAGTATGAAGAATTCTATTTAATAAATCAGCTCTTCATAGAATGGGACAGAAGAAAAGAAAACAGTCTGAAACAAAATCAGCCTCCAAGAATGACGTCACCGACGTTCTTACTGTTCATTGGAATGATAAATCGTTGCCAACATTGAACACCGGACCCAAAAGAAGAAAAACTTCCAGGCTCACTTAAATTTGGGGGCCGTGAATAGCATATCGACAGTCCAGAATTACAAAATAGTTCTGGTAAAGAGCAAGCGAATGCTGTTTGGAACGCATTAACGTACTGGGTTGTTGATAACGGCCAAAATCTCTGCAGCGGCGCAACTGCCTCAAAAATTAGTCGCCTTAATGGGGCACGCATCTCACGTGAACATAAAGAGAAAAGGATGTTTTGTTTCCCTATGTCGTCGTCTCATATAAAACGTTTTTAAAAAAAGTATGTTTGAATGTATTATGAAATGATATAACCATTAGTCCTGACATACCAATTTTTAAGCATGTGAGAGGGAACTGGAAAAGTTTGTGTCAGTAATTTTCACACTGAGAAAAGATTATGAATATAGTTTTAGTGAGACAGAAATTAAGGTGACGTTAGACGTTGCTGAAAGTGAATTGGTTTAATTAACAGTGAAACTCCACACAGTGAAATCATAGATCTCTGTGTAATGTAATATTTTTGTGAGGATACTGTGGAAAAAACCGAATTATACACTCGTGGAGCAATGCATCAAGCAAGATGGCTGACGAGAGCAATTTATTGCTTAAAATGTTCTTTCTACGATCACAATTTGGGCTATCCATCGAAAATAAAAATGTACATAGAGATGTCTCTTCTTTGGAAGTGCTTATATCATACAGTGGCTTCAGTGTGGTGGAGCTGTAAAAGTGACTCATCTGGATTTCTGCTTCTTAAAAGACCTGAAATCATATTCCATGACATCAAAAGCACCTAAAGGAAATTAATTACCATTTGTTTCCGTCTGAAGAGTTACCTCTTAACGCTCTTCGATGACGACGTAGACGTACGAACCAAAGCCAAAATGCCAGCAAAATTTGGACAGAGGGAATCTACAAGTTTAAAAGCTATTATTCCTTTTTTCTGGAGAACTGTATGGATAATTATATGGTAAGCTTAATATTATTCTGATTATCATTTTTTATTAATTTTTTTCATTAACATATCTCTTAATTCAATCTCATCTTCACTTCAAAGAAAACGTTAGCCGACTTCTTGTCAACCAAGAGCAATGATATGTTGTCTTAGCCGAAGATTATGGACCCAAGTTGTATTCAGGAATGCCCTACGACATGGATGAATTTCATATTTAGACGCTAAATGATAGTTAAGGATTTAAAAGCTGTTAATGACTCTTGAGAAGTGAGTTATATTAGCACTAGATTTACATGAACTACTGGCTTTAGATGAGCAACAAAAGAAATTTGTATTGTGTTGAAGAACATTGTAGACCATAACCAGATTGCAAGAAGGAGAAAACAATTCTCTGCAATACTAAACTCGTCCTAAAAAGCAAAGGGTATTTCATTTTCATTTTATGCAAATCTCAACTTTTACACTGACTAAACACTACAAAACCTAAAATTCTCAGTATTAAAATTTGTCGCTCTAGTCAGTGTGGGTTAATGTCACCCAACTGAAATGAATTTTTTTCCAGAGTAAATCTAACCAAATAGAAAATATTTAAGAAGTGAGCGTAAAATTTTCGAAAAAAATTTTTGAGGTGAGATGAGTGATATCGTTTTGTACATCTATACTTCACAAGTTACTTAATGGTGTGTGGCTTCGAGTATTTTGTTTACCACAGTAACTTATCCCGTTTCTTGTTCCAGTCACGAATGGCCTCTGATAGAAACTATTGTCGGCAAGCCTCAGAAAAAGCTCAAGACTTACCGTCATGGTCTTCCCACGAGATATACAGGGTGATTCAAAAAGAATACCACAACTTTAAAAATGTGTATTTAATGAAAGAAACATAATATAACCTTCTGTTATACATCATTACAAAGAGTATTTAAAAAGGTTTTTTTTCACTCAGAAACAAGTTCAAAGATGTTCAATATGGCCTCCTCCAGACACACGAGCAATATCAACCCGATACTCCAACTCGTTCCACATTCTCTGTAGCATATCAGGCGTAACAGTTTGGATAGCTGCTGTTATTTCTCGTTTCAAATCATCAATGGTGGCTGGGAGAGGTGGCCGAAACACCATATCCTTAACATACCCCCATAAGAAAAAATCGCAGGGGGTAAGATCAGGGCTTCTTGGAGGCCAGTGATGAAGTGCTCTGTCACGGGCTGCCTGGTGGCCGATCCATCGCCTCGGGTAGTTGACGTTCAGGTTTCATAACTGACCTTTTTCGTAGGACTCTCCATACAGTTGATTGTGGAATTTGCAGCTCTCTGCTAGCTCTGCGAGTCGATTTTCCTGGGCTGCGAACAAATGCTTGCTGGATGCGTGCTACATTTTCATCACTCGTTCTCGGCTGTCCAGAACTTTTCCCTTTGCACAAACACCCATTCTCTGTAAACTGTTTATACCAACGTTTAATAAACCACCTATCAGGAGGTTTAACACCATACTTCGTTCGAAATGCACGCTGAACAACTGTCGTCGATTCACTTCTGCCGTACTCAATAACACAAAAAGCTTTCTGTTGAGCGGTCGCCATCTTAGCATCAACTGACGCTGACGCCTAGTCAACAGCGCCTCAAGCGAACAAATGTACAACTAAATGAAACTTTATAGCTCCTTTAATTCGCCGACAGATAGTGCTTAGCTCTGCCTTTTGTCGTTGCAGAGTCTTAAATTCCTAAAGTTGTGGTATTCTTTTTGAATCACCCTGTACTTTGGAGGAAGAAATATATTGTTTGAGTCTTCTGCGAACGTCTTCACAGGAGAATTTTAATAGCTAGTAATCCACGCCGTGATGCCCAACGCCTCTTTTATACCGTCTGCAACTGGAGTTGAGCGAGCATCTCCCTGACGCTTACACATTTACTAGATCAACCTGTAACGAAAGCCGCTGTTGCTCTTTGGATTTCTCTATTTCCTCTGTCAATACTGTCACGCGTCTCAGAATGACGAACAAAATCGAAATGTTGGTCGAACGAAGATTTTGTAGGCTACCTCTTTGCTGGTTAACTACATTTCCTGACGTTTATTCCTATGAATCTCCGACTGGCATTTGTCTTATCTGCCATTAACTTGATGTGATTGTTCCACTTTAAATCACCCGTACGCACACTTGATATTTAATGGATTTGCCTGCTTCCAGTTATTGTTCTGCAATTACATAGTAAGATAATGCATCTATCTGGCTGTTTAAGCGCAACAAATTTGTTTATTTTTACGGTCAACAGGTAATCCCTTCATCTGCTACCGTTTTCTAGTATTTCTGCTTCCCCGCATACAAACACATCATCGGCGACAAGAATCATGGAGCTTGTAGTTACGCAGTAAATCATTCATATACAGGGTGTTTCAAAGTCTCCGCATAAAACGTCTGTGTGTGTGATAGATCATGCCAGAGGAGCAACTGTTAGAGAAAATGCTTGCCGACGCTTTCCAGAGATGGTAGGCATCCGTTTACATTCGCCGGCACTGTGGCGAGATGACAGCGAACTAGCAGATTCCTTCTCAGCAGGTCCCGCGTACTGTCTGTCTCAGTAAACTGATAGTGATTTACGACAAGAAACTCTCGAGGAAAGTTTAATTTTGCTGTGCCTACTCCTTTCATGCTGAGCACATTGACTGGATTATAGCAACACTAGAGGAACGCCCACTCCGCCAAGTGCCTACGCTCTGTTGCCTCTCAAGGACATAATCGATGATAGAACACGCGTGGTATCGCCAGGAAGTGCCAGTGAAATCTGTTTTTAACTAAAGTTGTTCCCCATTACGTTATCTATAACCCCTGTAATACACCCTTGAGGGACGCCTGAGTAACTTTCATAGCTTAAGATTCAGCTACATCGGTGACATACCGCATTTTGTTTACTAGGTGCTTTGAAGTCCAGTAACAGACCTAGTCTGATATTCCGTTTGCTCTTATTTTGTTCAAAAGGCAGCATTCCAGGAACGTGGCACCTATCTACACTCCTGGAAATGGAAAAAAGAACACATTGACACCGGTGTGTCAGACCCACCATACTTGCTCCGGACACTGCGAGAGGGCTGTACAAGCAATGATCACACGCACGGCACAGCGGACACACCAGGAACCGCGGTGTTGGCCGTCGAATGGCGCTAGCTGCGCAGCATTTGTGCACCGCCGCCGTCAGTGTCAGCCAGTTTGCCGTGGCATACGGAGCTCCATCGCAGTCTTTAACACTACGTTAAGTAGATCGGGGAAAACCACCGTCCAGGCTGAGTTGCCGCGTAACCAGGAGGCGGGAACTGGTCTTACATGCACATGTACACACACACGCACATATATACAAGAACACACACAAGAGGATATGCAGTCAAAGGTGACATGACACCTGTAAACAAGGGTTAACTCCAAGATAGGCACCTACCATACGAACATACGCCTCCCGACGAGAGGCAACACTGGGCCTGGATGGAAGGATCTTAATTGTGGTTCCCCTTAGCTGGGCCCAACCCGACAGATACACAATGTAGATCGGGGAAAACCACCGTCCAGGCTGAGTTGCCATATAGCCGGGAGGTGCCAATCATTCATCAAGCGAGAACTTGTCTGACAAGCACACACACACACACCCACAACCACACATAATGACACAAACACAGACCTAAACAAATTCAATAAAATCACTCCATCACATCTAGACTAGTTAATATTTAATTTTGCACTATGTAAGTAGTAATAAGCTAATGAAGTATACAAGTACATATGTGAACTGTGAGTGGCGGCCAGCGTCTTGAAGGTCATTCCAAGACCCTGACCGCAACCCACACATAGGTGGTGGTAATTTCTCTATCCTTTTCTTTCCTATCTTTCTGTTTACTCCTTCTTAAATTCAAAATGAAATTGTTTTCCATTTCCGTATTATTTATATTATTTGTAATGTATCTAAAAGCTGCACAACGAACAAAAACGAACAAATAACGTAAAAGCCCGCCTCCACGTGGCAAGACTTGGGCAACAGTGTGAGTGGGATCGGGAACAGGGGAGGTAACTCACATAACCACTCCTGGGCCCGAGCCCAGTCACAGTGGCTAAGCGGCTTAATACGACCCACCATAAGCAATTAGAAGGTGGGTCAATAAATAAAGAGCAGCAAGTGAAAAAAAAAAAAAAAAGAAAAAAAGTCTTTAACAGTGGTAGCATGCCGCGACAGCGTGGACGTGAACCGTATGTGCAGTTGACGGACTTTGAGCGAGGGCGTATAGTGGGCATGCGGGAGGCCGGGTGGACGTACCGCCGAATTGCTCAACACGTGGGGCGTGAGGTCTCCACAGTACATCGATGTTGTCGCCAGTGGTCGGCGGAAGGTGCACGTGCCCGTCGACCTGGGACCGGACCGCAGCGACGCACGGATGCACGCCAAGACCGTAGGATCCTACGCAGTGCTGTAGGGGACCGCACCGCCACTTCCCAGCAAATTAGGGACACTGTTGCTCCTGGGGTATCGGCGAGGACCATTCGCAACCGTCTCCATGAAGCTGGGCTACGGTCCCGCACACCGTTAGGCCGTCTTCCGCTCACGCCCCAACATCGTGCAGCCCGCCTCCAGTGGTGTCGCGACAGGCGTGAATGGAGGGACGAATGGAGACGTGTCGTCTTCAGCGATGAGAGTCGCTTCTGCCTTGGTGCCAATGATGGTCGTATGCGTGTTTGGCGCCGTGCAGGTGAGCGCCACAGTCAGGACTGCATACGACCGAGGCACACAGGGCCAACACCCGGCATCATGGTGTGGGGAGCGATCTCCTACACTGGCCGTACACCACTGGTGATCGTCGAGGGGACACTGAATAGTGCACGGTACATCCAAACCGTCATCGAACCCATCGTTCTACCATTCCTAGACCGGCAAGGGAACTTGCTGTTCCAACAGGACTATGCACGTCCGCATGTATCCCGTGCCACCCAACGTGCTCTAGAAGGTGTAAGTCAACTACCCTGGCCAGCAAGATCTCCGGATCTGTCCCTCATTGAACATGTTTGGGACTGGATGAAGCGTCGTCTCACGCGGTCTGCACGTCCAGCACGAACGCTGGTCCAACTGAGGCGCCAGGTGGAAATGGCATGGCAAGCCGTTCCACAGGACTACATCCAGCATCTCTACGATCGTCTCCATGGGAGAATAGCAGCCTGCATTGCTGCGAAAGGTGGATATACACTGTACTAGTGCCGACATTGTGCATGCTCTGTTGCCTGTGTCTATGTGCCTGTGGTTCTGTCAGTGTGATCATGTGATGTATCTGACCCCAGGAATGTGTCAATAAAGTTACCCCTTCCTGGGACAATGAATTCACGGTGTTCTTATTTCAATTTCCAGGAGTGTAGATGCCTATTCATCATTTGGATTTGCAGCTCCTTGTGTTTACCGTGTTTGCAGTTAAAATTGTTGGATGTAAGGTCCGCCAGCTATGCAAAACACCTTTTTTTCCAAGTTCCCAAATATGCTGAGAATAGAAGGGCTCTCGACACAAGAACTTAAGTAAAAACGAATATAGGTGCGAAATATCACAACAAACTAAACTACATTTAGAGCATAAAATGATAGATTAACTCCTAACAAAATTTCTCGTCAACATCGTTTGGTTGCAGATGACAGGCTACCTACAATGAATAATACACAAGTGGTCCTGAAAAACTATGCAAACCGAGTGTACAGCTATTAAAAAAAGAAACGGATTGCTTTTTTTAATTAAATATCCACATAATTTTGTAATGACTTCGTAAAAATGTTCACATTAAAGATTGAATAAAACAGAAACCCACTGATATTGGCATAGAGGTGCTGAAACATGCTTGGGAACTTTGGGAAAAAAACGGTGTTTTGCATAACTGGTGGATGTTACATCCAACAATTTTGTCTGTATGCCGTTACCTGCAACTTTCCGGATCTCTCAGGGCTGGGGCGATGTGGGTTTCACACGATCATTGTGGAATCCTAGTTGATTGGCACATGAGATCTTCGGTTTCCAGAACTTTCATAATACGCGAGCACAAAACTCTCTGGAAAATTCTACGGCATACTGAAGTCAGCGATATAGGCTTATAGGTTTGTGCGTCTTTATGACGACCCTTCTTGAGATCGTCGATGACCAAAGCTGCTTTTCCAATGACTAGGAAGTCTTCGATCACCCAACGTCTTACGGTAGGTGGTTGCGAGAAGAGCATAAAGTTCTTTTGCATACTTTGTGTAGAGCTGGATTTGAATCCCGCTAGCTCCAGTGGCCTTTCCTCTGCTGAATAATTTCGGTAGGATTTTTATCCCGTGGCCACTCATTTCGACGTCATTTCGTGCGACAAATTAGTGAAGAAGCGCAGTACTATCTTCCTCAGTGAAAAGTTAGCAGTGTTTCAGCCCTCTGTCAACCTCCGTTTCGATGCCATTTGGCCAGTGCCTGGACAGATGGTTCCACAGGTTTACTTGTTTCATGTATGACCGAAACTTCTTAATATTTTATTGTCAGACCGGTAGAGTGAATTTAATTTTAAAATTCTAAAAGCCCCTCACGCATGATTCATTATACTGATTTTGGCTTTGTTCAGTTTTGTTTGTTTGTGTATTGAATGCGTACCATCTGTTTCGTATATGCTTACCCTTGACTGTTATTCAATAACAGACATCCCCGTGTCGTACTAATCGTTACTTTCCATGGTTCATCTCGACTTGAATTTACTCTTATGGAGTGACCCATTAAATTCCATGATATATGGTTCAATGTAACACTAAAGCAGACTGACGCTGAAATTAAGGTTGCAACGCATAACGCAAGAATGACAAGCTGCCAAGGAGCACCACGTGAAGTAACGGGTCATGTACCTTTTCCTTTTATAATCACGAATTCTTTCACCATCCTATACTTTGATTTCTTTGTTGAAATAGTAATTATTATGGAGCTTAATTATTCTCTCAGCATTAATACTTGTTGGGAGAAAAGCAGACAAAGAGGACTTCCCTTATAAAAATCATATTTTCAAATTACTAGATAAAACAGATTCACAATTAACTGACAAATGTGTGCAATGTTCAGATCCACAGAATGAATTGTAATGAATTCTATGAAGTTAAATTTTGGTCTTCTATCGATTAAAGGATCTCGTTACACAAAGTTTAGCAACTGGGTCTGGTTATTAAATTCATCAATACCACAAGCATGCCATCTCGCAAACACATGGAATTAGTGCGACACTGAGGGTGCACTCTGAATTACGTGACACGATCAAGTTGAAGGTGTGACCTCGAAGAACTTGTGGGAAATTGACAGAACAAACACTGACCGACTGTTACGCTGGTCGCTGCCTCGGATAAACCACATACATAGAGCCAACATGGAAATGAATGCATTTAAGTTTTCAGTTGACGGAAAACCTTACAGAATATTCTTCCAATTAACTAACAACACACAACAGGATAGTACGCAGCTGATGTGGCCAGATGGGCACGTATGTGTTACAACTGTGCCGGGGGGAGGGGGGGGGGGCCGCGGGGGGTGTTGGACCGAATAATACCCGATCTACGTGGTATTATTATGTGGGGTCTTTACAAACACTTCAGAGGATCCACAATAATCACACTAGTAAACCAAACATAATTTAACACAGATAGCAGGAACACACGGTCGTACTTCTGTTACAAAAAAGGATGCTGAAATTTATAAAATTCTTAATCGAAACGAGGGCAGTTTCAATATCATTCAGTGAAACGAACTAACCGTAAAGGAAGTAATTTAAAAATTCATTTTGACAACTCAAACCTACCACACGACAAATGGCGTGTACGTGTAGGTGGACACTACTTAGAAAGAAATTACAGAAAAATGTTGAAATTCCCACACAAGATTATCATAGAAGGGGTTTTCATTTATTTATCTACAGTGTAAAATCGAGCATCGGGTGCGGCTTTACTTCGTTTATATAACGAAAGTTCTGCGGCACCTGGGAGATGACTGAACCTTTCCTTGAATCAGGCCTAGATGTGGACAATTCTTTGCGTAGCACGGCGAATAAGTGTGCCATGAAGAGCACACGACAATGAATTGCAGCAATGAATATCAACAATTGTTCACAGTGCGTACTGAGCTTTACAAGAGGACTGCTGTAACACGAACTAATCCTGTAGATAATTTATGTGGAGGTGATGGCATTCACATACTTAAAGTGGTTTTCTGAATTTTATTCGTGGCCCCGAAAGAATGTCCACTACACAGTCAAGTTGACTGGCCGTACATACTTCACGCAGCCCGTACGAAGCTGGGCCAGGTCGCTAGTCTCAATATAAAGATAATAGCCATTCACGTACAATTCAACGATAGGAAATTAGCATCTTGAGAACGTTCTAAATTGAGGTGAACAAACAGTTCCGCTTCAGTATGAGCCTTTGGCTACTTTTAAATCTGCAGTGTAGCCCTTTGGTTTCGGAGCATTTAACACGGCTGTCTGATCACGGCAGTTCTATCTCTCAGAGCTTTCCTTTGCTCATAACATGGTTGTCTAATGCGTGCTTTATATTCGTCGCTTTACACACAACATTCTCAGTCTCAAAGGTGAATGTTTCACGTTGACTCCTCACGTACACCAAAGCATAACAGTGGTCTAACTGATTCGAGTTTGTTGCTAATGTTCCGATTAACAATATGAAAGAGTACGCCTAGCTGATCCGGTTGCTATTTGAAAGTTACGTCGAAACCTTAATTGGCTCGATACCCATAACTTTGCCTTGTAAAATTATGTAGTCTCCCGATGGTCGGACTATTTGTGCATCACCACTGACGCGCCTTGAATCTTTGGATTTCATAGCTGGATTTTTCGTGACTGCTAGTTCCAAAGTTTTCCCTTTATGTTTTGCAACAGCGATCCTCTGGAGTGTCGTTAGCTAAAGACCACCAAAGAAGGCATGACATGGATAGCCAATGTGATGAGATATGAGTCAAATGCAACATGCACTCTCGGCTGTCGTGTACCTCAGATCAAGTATCAAAGTTGTGAGGTTCTGATAAAACTCACTATGCCTCTCACCAGTCTGTATTTGACTGTGTTCAAAATACCTGTGAGCCGTAACAGTTAACAAAAGATCATGATCTGACAAGTAATGTTAATAACACAGCGCGGTGGCTCTAACAAGGGAACCTCCCCATCGCACCCCCCTCAGATTTAGTTATAAGTTGGCACAGTGGATATGCCTTGGAAAACTGAACACAGATCAATCGAGAAAACAGGAAGAAGTTGTGTGGAACCGTGAAAAAAATTAGTAAAATATACGAACTGAGTAGTCCATGTGCAAGACAGGCAACATCAAGGAATATGTGAGCTCAGGGGCGCCGTGGTCCCGTGGTTAGCGTGAGTAGCTGCCATAGTAGAGGTCCTTGGTTCAAGTCTTCCCTCGCCTGAAAATTTTACATTCTTTATTTTCGCAAAGTTATGATCTGTCCGTTCGTTCCTTGACGTCTCTGTTCACTGCAATAAGTTTAGTGTCTGTGTTTTGCGACCGCACCGCAAAACCGTGCGATTAGTAGCACCGCCTTGCCTAACAACGGGAACCGAAAACAAATTGATCGCAAGGTCATAGGTCAACTCATAGGTCAACCGATTCCTCCACGGGAAAACACGTCTAATATATTCTATACGACACTGGTGACGGTATGTGCGTCACATGACAGGAATATGTTGTCGATCCACCTAAATTGTACACTTAGCGAATGGGTAAAAAGATTCTTCTACCTAGCCCGATTTAGGTTTTCTTGTGGATGTGATAATCACTTCCAAAAAAGTGATGAAAACATAAGAGTGTGTCACATAAACTGAAAATAAAAAGTTAAACTTTTCACTGGATGGAAGACTTGAACCTAGGATCTCTCGTTTCGTAGCTGCTCGCGCTAACCACGGGACCACGGCGCTCCTTGACTCCCGGTCTCCTTGATGTTACCTATCTTCACATGGACTACTCAGTTTGTATATTTTATGAATTTTTTTCATAGTTCCACACAACTTCTTCCTGTTTTCTCGATTGAACTGTGATCAGTTTTTCAAGGCCTATCCACTGTGCCAACTTATAACTAAATCTGAGGGGGGTGCGATGGGGAGGTTCCCTTGTAAGTACTTACTATGTATTGGAAACACCTTTGTTGATTCTCGAATGCAAACTCATAATGCCCACAAATAGTTTAGTGAAAGTTAAATAAGTTAATTTAAGAGCTGTGGCATGGGAGGGCGTATCTCAAAATAAGCCAATACTTTGTTGAAGGCTGCTGCAAGATGCTGATGGAACTACGAATATCTATCATTCAAAATGGGTCCCCTGTTACGTGGTGCACACAGGTATCAAATTGAGAACACACAGCTCTTTACACCATCACTACGAAACAAATGAACTGATCCACACGTTAACGTTGACACCCAATACTTTTTACATGAGAGAGTATTTAAACATTTTAGAAATGAAGCCACTTTGTGTCGCCTAAACAGAGATGTGTCCTAAATATCAGCATTTATTTGCACCAGGAGACCCTAAGGCATCCTCATGTTGCTATTATGTCGCGGTGTAACACAGGAGACGCAACTGCTGTGCTCTGACATTTATTCCACTGATTGGTTAGGATCGGTTGTATCATCTAGCATCGCCAGTGAAGTGGTTATCCCATTAAATAGCCCGAAAGACTTATCTACAGAGCTGTATGACCCCCGTTCTCCAAACGCAGGAGGCGTTTCCTCGAAAAGAGATTTGTCTGACTACTATCAAGCTCCGCCACGAACACTGGTTAGAATGAACCTATCCATCTCTACGACTCAACTAGAAGAAACTTGCCAGTAACAACGTATGCAGGTGTTTATTTGATTGCCCTTGATAACATAGGTAACATCCAAGTGGTAACATGTCGTACCAAATATTCTGAAACATCGTTTGAAGTATTCAACACGATCGTATAAAATAGGCCAATATTTTTCCCTGGGAAATGAGCCACATACTGATAGTCTTCCACACAAAGCAATAAAAATAAATCCACGAGTGTCTCGTCTTGAGGTCTACATGGCCGAAAGACGAACATTGCGTCGCTGAGTCCTGTGCCACCGCTCCAACGATTTGGAAGGTTTTGATCTAACAATATACGCGTATATTTGTAATTCATAGTGATGTATGCTATTATGTAGTTTAAGGTAGCGAAATTTTGTCTCCTTGCATGATTAACGTAATTAGGTCGATTAGAGTAACAAATGTATGATTCGGGATCTTTTAAAAATCTACACACACAGGCTCTTTTGGGCCCATGACCCACTATGGTATTTAAAGGACATTATTATAAACTATTAAAAATTATTATAATTATGAATGTAGGTTTGTTACAATAAAAATTAATTTTACAGTATTACATGTCATCAATCTGGAGAACGACGTAAGTTCTGGCCCTCAAAGAGCTCTTACACAATAGTGTGTTACTTCGCATATGAACTGTCAACCACAGGAAAAATCAGATGAGAGTTTTAATTATGATTCCACAATTTGGGCAGGGTATCTAACATGAGCTTTACAGACCAGTTTGTTACAATTTTAACATTTCATTACAGTCTTGTGGTCGTAACTTTGACAGAATTTGTATCTCGCGCGTTGCAGTTTTGGTTGTTACCGCTGGAGCTTGTTGATGGACTTCCTGTTTGTATTCTTCTAACAATGGCCACTGACTTGCCTTCTTAGTAGCATTTTTTTAAAACTTTATTCTAAGGAGTAACGGAGTCTTCTCAATTCAACAAATGCTCTTTTGTAAAGAGAATTTTTTCCCACCCTGGATTTATTTCTCTCCACAGCACAAAGGCATTGTATGCAGAAGTATCAGTAATATTATAGCCGGTTATCATTGGCCAGCGGTTGGTTTTCCACTTGCATGTGTAGGCGCCAATAAGCTGACCCAGTGTGTTAACTGCTCCCTTACTTTCATTTTAGTCCAGTATCAGTTTTGGCTTCTTGTCTTCTGTTTATTTCCTCACTGTTGTGCATTGTGCTTATCAGGACAACATATTTGTTCATCCTTGGGACGTAAGATGTGATTTTTATATCTTTCGTAAAAAAGAACTTAAGTGTGATCATCTTTGCATGATGAACTATTAGGGAGTTTAGGCTCAGTTTTGGTCACGGTCTCCAGCAATGTAAGAACTTTTAAGAAGTCTTTGGCCTAATGCATATGATGCAAAGAAACTGTCCCATGTGACATTTTGCCCTTTTAGTTCATGCGTCACATGCACGACAACTCTGACTTTTCGAAACGTAAGCAGCACTATCACACACAGTCTATATTTTTACCCAACATTTTGAAGGCTTACTCAGTATATATTTTTTTGAATGGACGGTATCCTTGAAGATACCAATGGCTCATCCGTGGTTTTTTGTGCCAGAATTCTAATTTTGAAAATGTTTTCACCCACCTAGCCCACAGAACTAATAGGTGACAATTTGTCACTTACTCTTCATACTGTTCGATCAGAATTGTCATCAAACTTAACACGTGGGATGCAAAAGAACCATTTCAGGGACGTTATGGCAGGAAAGATTGCTCTATCTGTTTCTGGATCCCATGGCCTTTGTGCTTTCACTGTATGACGTAGACACCATCCAGTAGTAACAGGTCAATATACGCTTTGAATGTAATTTCGTCTGATGTTTCTCCCCTATCCCCATAAACTCCTTGACCCCAGTATTAGTCATTTCCACTGCATTACTATGAATATTATTGTACATAGTAAGCGAAAAGATGATTTTATGTCACTTTAGCGGTAGTTTATCTTGACAGACCAGGAGTCAGTTTTACAATGTTTGCACTAGATGTTCTTCCAGTTCACGGAAAAAGATTCTAAGCTCCACACGTTTTTTTTCTGCTCTTTAGATCGAATCAGATCAACAGCTTGCACATTGTCATCTGAGTTATTGATAACTGACATGTCTTCCGAATCAGATGAAGGATGAATGTTGTCACCACCAGTGTGACTTCCCTGTTCAGAAACATTCTCCTCGCTGTCAGATGCATTTATTAATGTTTCAAATTCCTCGTCAGAAAGAACTCCGTCACGATAGCTACACAGAAATTACGATAGATACATGAACTGCGTCTGTATGGAGGAGTTGATAAAACGTAACTGTTGGCGGTAATGTGCTGTAATTATTTGAATGGAATCAGTGACTTGCATTGCTGCATAACCTTCAGACATTTCAACAGTAAGAAATCCGATATTTACTTTGCCATAGAAATTCCTCCTGCACATACCTCCGGCACGTAGAAATAAAACTTTACTATGATGTTTTTACATTCTGTGAATCTTTTTTGTCACGACTCTGGTGCCTGTGAGGCAGTATGTAACAATTCTTCGCTCACAGAAGGGATAACACTTTTTCGCGGCTGTATCTAGGAGGCCTTGCGATTGGCTAACCCCTTCAGGCAGACATGGCCTTAAATTGCTTAAGATGTTTCTAGACCATTTTGTATAAACTGCTTGAGGTTGGCCAGCCGTTTCATGACTAGAGTGGGAGAAAATCATATTGTAACGAAGGCCATCATTGGCTAGGTCAAGAGTACACGTTAGTTAACTGAAGTGTGCTAAATCGAGAATGTGTCAATACTCTGATAGGTTTCCAGCTGATACACATCACTGGAATGTGTAATTTGAAACATAACTGGTAAAGCGTCCAGTTATCACACTGAATCTGAGGCTGAGAAAGCCTCAATTTTGCCATTAAGCGGAATCTTTTTTTCTCTCTACGAGCAGTGGAAATAATCAGTGCTTCTCTATGGAGCTTTATGCGTTCTTAAGTTCTCACTGACGACACGCACTTTAAGCCTCTGCTACTGGCAACTGTTCAAGCACATTGTTTTGTCTCGTGACCAGACTATTTGACTAACTTCGCATGCAGGACTTTACAGACGCAACCCCACAGCCTCTGTGTTGTTAAATTCACATCTGCCCATCACCCTGCCTCTGCACCAATTGCAGCCTTCCTTAGATCAACTCCGCAGATATTTTCTCCAATATTTATGATGATGTACGCACAATGGCTTGAGGAAAGGGTAGCCGTAACGATAAATGTGTTTTGTTTCACTGTATTTTCTCAGAGCTCTGTTGTCAGCGCCAGTCAGGATGGAGGTTTCTATTAACCAAGAGGCTAGACAGTATCAACCATTTACGTGTTCCTGTCGTGAGAAAGTTGCGTGCGCTGGCGTTTTTTTTTTGTTTTTTTTTTTGTGCGTGCGCACGCAAAATAAATATGTTGCTAGATTAGTAGTATTCCTGTTCAGATAGTAATATTCTTTACCCCACTGATCCTGAATAGGTTACTTGAGTACGTTAATCAGGATCAATTTTTGTGTAATGCCAGTGGGCGGTCAACCATAGCAGGGCTTCACAGATTGTGAGAAAATCGCTACCCATCCTAGTGTTATATAGTCTTAGCCGCTTGTAGTCGCAATTCATTTTGGACTGCTCTGTGTATGAGTTACCTGTACAGTGAACGTATTTTATTCCCAATCATCCAGAATACTCTCACCAACCTCAAACTGAAACGTTATAACGACTCGAAATTTCACTTCACGATCTGTATGTCTTACTCCGGTGTAATTCAGAGGTGGTTACATGTTAGTCACACGAGTATGTTGTCTACTTTTGTTCTGTTTGACGTTTTAGTGTCTGTAGAATTAGTCGCAGGTGAAATAACTCAATTTAAATGTGAATTAAGCAAAAATGACATTACATGTGCATAGTGCGAATACTGTATGTGTCAGACTAATCTGTAAATACCCGTGTAAACTGACTTCTGATAAGAAATACTGCTATTTCTACGCCAAGATGTCAGCCTGTGCCGTTTAAGAACTTCACGATGGCAGTTGCAGTTTAAGTAAACAAATTTGTGCGAGAGGGTTCTACTATGAAAAAATAGACACTTTGCAAATATAAATTTCATCATTTTTACTCAGTCTTTGGAAATTAAAATCAGAGCAGCAGTGTGTACAAGTCCACGGGTACAGGAACGTAAGTTGTTTCCGTTTGCACAAGTATTTTTTCAGTACATTCCAGAGGAAGTAATCTTGTTTTAAAAAACCCACGTCTGTAGTCCACTGAAGTTTTTCAGTACCCCATGGCGGTCACTGCTACTGTTCCCTTCCATTCTTGCTCGGCGGCTGCTGCTGGTAGTGGTACGTTAGACGAGGCATCAGGCAAGTTTCCACCAGCTCCTCCATCGCCTCAGTCAGCCTCCTACGGAAGCGCTCGTCCCGCCGGTACATCGCCCTCACCAGAGCCGCCCTGTTAAGCAGGTAGCACTCCAGGTCGGCAGCCTGCGAAGCAAGAACGACGAATCAAGGTCAGTTAATCTCCTGTAACTGTACCTTTAACGTGATGTGTATATATTTACAAGCTGGAGGTGGAGAAGTTTACAATCTCTACAAAAGTGACAATTACGGAACTCTTCGAGCAAGCGTAGACTACTGTTTAATTGGTTGGGATCCTCGCCACGTAGGACCAATGTATACATAACGTACACACTGATTTGACTATTCTGAATAGTGAAATTTCACTCATCGGTGAGCACCACTGAAATACAGGAAAACGGACTGGTAGAAGGTTGATGAAGGTTAAACATTCGGTGACAGCCAACTTACAAAGATTCAAGAATCAGTATCGATGTGTCTAGGGTTTTACTAGAGCCGCCTACATACATCTGCAGTGGGACGAACTAATACAGAATTACAGTAATTGGAGCGTTTCATAATTTCACTCTACTCCATACTCTATAAATGGGAAGAAATCGTACGGTACCATAGGAAGTATCAGCTGACATGCTCTTCAGAGTCAACCGCATACAGGCGAAGGAGTGAAACATTTGAAGAAGCAGAGTCCCAATATATGTATGAAATTGTTTACGAGAAATGCCGACGAAATTAAGCAAATTTAAACAAGGTATTAGTAATGAGAGCGAGGGCGGAAATTTGGTTTTGTATGAGAGTGACCGAACTAGAAACAAGCAGAAACTTTTAGAAGTCACAGGAAAAATAAATGTCAAGTCTAGCACAATTTGCCCATTGGAGAAATAATGCATAGTAAATGACCCTTTAAGGAGCTACAACTCTAAAACCACACACTGTCAGCTATGACTGGGATTAAGTATGCATATTGTGCAGCTCAAATTGCTAAGCGTTAAAAAAAATAGCCTTTTCTTATTCAAATTTTGCAATATTTTCCTCGAGACTGCCTCTGTGCCTCACTGCTGTGATTTAGGTTACGTAAGCAGCTCCGCAACAGTGGGGATGGATACAGTGCTGTGTTCCACTGAGCTAGGGACGCTATCCATGGGGCTGCTGAGTATGCAACGCTTTCACTAGATTCAGAGCCAACCAATGAGAGAGCAGAGATCCATCACGTGGGGGATGAGTTGGCCGACGACACAGTGGCCGCAGCAGGGGATCGCCAGCACTTCCCATTGAGGGCAAAATGCTCTCCACCACCATGTGCGGTTCCCCCCGCGGTCGTATCAGGCGACAGGCCAAATGCACCCTGTAGAATAGGAGAAGGTGAATAAATCTCCAATCTTTTTCATTCCATGTGCTAGAGTGAACGGGACCAGTCCTCGATACCCACCTACGGTCCTTAACCCATCCTGACGCATACAACATTTAAACTAACCTTCCCTAGCTAACAGGCGCCCTCTTTAGTCCAACAGATAATTGAAGGTAATTGTTTAAGTTTGACACGAACATTTAAATACCTGTCCAATGCTTGTTTCGACAGAAGCGATACTTCTGCGATGTTTAGTGGGTACAGCTTGATAATTACGTCTACTACACCAGAAGTACATCGTCTACAGTAGTAATCCTGTACTCTACACTGCTGTGCACTTCACTATCAAGTGCCTGGCAGAGGGTTTATCGAACTCTCAGGCTGTTTCTGTACATTCTGTAACAGTGCACGGGAAAAACACACACTCAGCTCTTCCCGAACGAGCTAAGATTTATTTTATTATGATCAAAAATGCTTCAAATGGCTCTAAGCACTATGGGCCTTAACATCTGAGGTCATCAGTCCTCTAGACTTAGAACTACTTAAACCTAACCAACTTAAGGACATCACGCACATCCAGGTCCGAGGCAGGATTCGAACCTGCGACCGTTGCAGCAGCGCGGTTCCGGATTGAAGCGCCTAGAACCGCTCTGTCACAGCGGCCGGCTATTATGATGATCATTCATGCCTGTGTAGCTGGGCACTAACAAAAGATTTTCTCACTAAGAACAAAGTTGATGATAAATTTCATAAGAATATTCTGGCGCCCCGACAATCTTCTTTGCATTAATGTATGCTACCACAATTTGCGTATCATATCCACCGCACACTCTTCCCTGTTCAGTGATAATACAAAACGAGCCGCCCTTCTTTGAACTTCTCCGGTGTACTCCGTCAATGCTATCTGACGCTCATCCCACACACGCAGAATAATACTAGAGAAGATGGCGGAAAAACATAGTGCAAACAGTCTCTTCAGTAGAGGGTTGGAAAATGAGCTGTTGCGGGCGCTGTCAGCCAGCGAAGGTTGCGTTATAGAACGTTTCTTTTTCTTTTTCTTTTTTTTTTTTTTTTGAGTAAATACACTGCGTTATTCATAGACATGAAAGGAATGCCAGTGTATGGGAGGACCCTTGCTGTTCATGTTGTGTATTATTTACCTTGCAGACAATATTAATAGTAAATGTCTGGCTATTTGAAGATGATGCCGTTACCTATATTTAAGTACTATCTGAGAGAAGCTGCATAACTATTCCGTCAGATCTCAAGATTTTAACGTGATGAAGAGATTGGCAACTTACTCTAAACGTTCAGACATTTATAATTTTGCGCTTCACAAAACGAAAAAATGTATCCTATGATTATAATATCTGAGTCATATTTGGAATGGGCCAACTCATACAAATACTTGCGTCTAACACTTTGTAGGGACATGAAATGGAAGTGTCACATTGCTTCACTCGTGACAGACTTGTTTATTTGTTGAATACTGGGAAGTGCAAAAGAGATCGCTTAAAAATCGCTGATGCGATCGCGTCTAGAGTATTGTCCAATTTCATGAGACCCGTACCGGATAGGACTAACAGGGGATATTGAACGTATACAGAGATGGGCAGTACGAATGGTCATAGGTTTGTTTAATCCGTGGGAGAGAGTCACAGAGATACGGCAGTAACTCAACTGACAGAAGCTTCAAGAACCCGCTTTAAATGATAATTTTAGGCGAATACAACCCCCTATGTATCTCTCACATAGGGATCGTGAGGATAAGGCTAGAATATTTACTGCAGCTACAGAGAAATTCAAACAATCGTACTTCCCGTGCTCCATATTTAAATGGAACATGAAGAAACCTTTGTAAATAGTGTGTTCGAGAGTACCCTCTGCCAGACAACTCAAGGTGGTCTGCAGAGTGTAGATGTAGACATAAAAGCATTTGATAAATTCTGTAGCTATTCTATCTTGCGTTTCTAACTGGCCTTAGAAAGCACCTGATTGTCCTGACTGCAACTTTGCAAGGCAGACATAAAATAACTACCGATTTTTCTGACACCAGCTTTGCACTGAAGAAATTGCAGCTGCGAATAACGCAACTCTCAGAAAGATTATTTTAGATTTAGTGGCTTAGATCTATTTCATCTTTGTTTGATTAGTTCTGTAATTCCTTTTTCAGTGCACGCTGGAATTGCGCCTCTTAAAATAGCTCACTGACCTTCAGTGTCGTGTGCCCACTGACAGTTTCCCCACTGCAGAAAATACGGTACTTAAAGTACTGAAACGTTTTACAATAAATTCCGTCGAGAACAGTTTCCACAGTTGCTGAAATTAACTAAATTGAAGTAGTAGACCAGCTCCGAAGTTAACTAATCTTAGTAAGATTACATGTTTTAATTTAATAGCTGTTCAATAAGAAAGCTACGTGTACTTTGTTTATTACGTTGTGTCTTGTTTGCTACAAGAACTTAAGTCGACGACAGTGATATTTCATTCTTTCTTTCTCGATACTCCTACGCCCGAACGTGCCTATCTACTAAACTGAACAACAGATTATGGAACATTAAGTACTGCTTGTAATTGGTGCCAGTCTACGGAATGTATTAATCTGCGACACTGCAGGACTCGTTACAGCATTATGAAGTGAAAATGTTATTGTTTGTTTCTTTGTCACTCTGTTGTATCTAACTGCAGGTGGTCAACCGCTCCTCTGTAGTCTGCTGGTCTAATATGACAAAGCTGGAACGACACATTAACGCTGAGAAGAAGGTTGGACATGAAGAGAGGCCCCAAGCACAAACACCCTGCCGTTGCTCCAGGAGTGAAGCAAAATGTTACATCTGAAAATAAAAGCACTTCCATGGGAGGAAACTGAGGACCAGTTCAGCCATTCGTAAAAAGTCTGCCAGTGTTAATTTTAAGGAATCAAGAAGATTGTACTGAGTTTTCTTTTAGTGTTCAACCCTGAGGTGGGTTTGCAGCAGCGCGCCATTCCTCTCTTGTGTCTGCCTTCCTCTACATTTCCACGTATGTGTTTCATCCAGCGCCATTCATGATCTGTTGCATGTATGGTATCCTTGTTCGCCCCCGCTGATTCCTTCCCTGAATAGGTCCTCCTGCTATTGTTCCAATGGTGTGTTGTGTCGTAGGATGTGCCCTACAAGTTGGTCTCTTCTTGTTTGGGTGTGTCTCCACAAAGATCTGGTTTCCTGTACTCTTCTAAGCTCCTCTTCATTTGTTACTTTGTCTCTCCAGCTGATCATCATCCTTCTATAGCACCACGTCTCCAGGGCCTCTAGCCGTCCTTTCTCTTGCAGTTGTTGGTTGGTTTGTGGGATTAAAGGGACCAAACTGCTACGGTCATTGGTCCCTTTTCCAAATACTAAAAATACCCACAGAGAATAAAAACGATTAACAGAACACATCACAGACGACACAGAACTAGAGAAACTTAGACAAAGACCAGACAAGACGAACTAGAACCACACAGAGAGTGACGGTGGTTGGCCATCCATAGAAACAAAAAAGGAAAAGCCAACCACCGAGAAACACAAAAACTCAGACTAAAATCGTAGGCCAAAGGCCAGAATCAACAAAAAACATAAACACTCAGATTAAACGATAAAAATCCTCTACCTGAATAAAACGTAAAGCTAAGCCAGCCATAGCAGGGTCATCAGTTAAAAGGGCAGGGAGCGTATCAGGTAGCGCAAATGTCTGCCTGACCACAGCTAAAAGGGGGCAGGCCAACAAAATGTGGGCCACTGTCAAAGCCGCCCCACAGCGACATAGAGGAGGGTCCTCCCGGCGAGTAAATAACTGTCAGCCGGGAGTGGCCAATGCGGAGCCGGCAAAGGACTACTGAGTCCCTGCGAGTGGCTCGCAGGGATGACCGCCACACAGCCGTCGTCTCCTTGACAGCAGAGTTTATTACGCGTGGTCAGGCCGCGCCATTCATCATCCCATAGCGCAAAAACTTTGCGGCTTAAGACTACCCTCAAATCAGTCTCTGGGAGGCCAACATCCAGAGATGGTTTACTGGTGTCCTCTTTCGCCAGGCAGTCAACATTTTCATTGCCGGTTATCCCAACATGGCCCGGGGTCCACACAAAGACCACAGAGCGGCGGCAACGGGCAAGAGTATGCAGGGACTCCTGGATAGCCATCACCAGACGAGAACGAGGGAAACACTGGTCGAGAGCTCGTAAACCGCTCAGGGAATCGCTACAGATCACGAAGGACTCACCTGAGCTGGAGCAGATATACTCTAGGGTACGAAAGATGGCGACCAGCTCAGCAGTGTAAACGCTGCAGCCATCCGGCAATGAACGTTGTTTGGAACGGTCCCTAGAGTTAGCGCATAACCGACACGACCAGCAACCATCGAGCCGTCACTGTAAACAATGCCAGAGCCCTGAAATGTTGCGAGGATGGAAAGAAAGCGGCGGCGGAAGGCCTCTGGAGGGACTGAGTCCTTCGGGCCCTGTGCCAATTCCAGCTGAAGGCGAGGGCGAGGCACACACCACGGGGGTGTACGCAGAAGTGCCCGGAAAGGAGGCGGAAGAGGTAAAGCCCCAAGCCCAGAGAGAAGCGCTCTGACGCGGACCGCGATCTTACATCCAGCCCTGGGCCGACGTTCTGGAAGATGGACGTGCGACTGTGGGAACAGTAGCCGATAGTTAGGATGCCTGGGCAAGCTGGAAACATGGGCAGCATAAGCGGCCAGCAAACTTTGACGCCGTAACCGCAATGGAGGGACACCTGCCTCCACAAGTATGCTGTCCACAGGGCTGGTCCGCAAAGCACCTGTGGCAAGGCGTATCCCACTGTGGAGGATAGGTTCCAGCACCCGCAACGCAGATGGGGATGCTGAGCCATAAGCCAGGCTCCCATAATCCAGGCGGGACTGGATTAATGCCTGGTAGAGCTGTAACAGGGTAGATCGGTCGCCGCCCCAGCGGGTGTCGCTCAAGCATCGCAGAACATTTAGATGCCGCGAACACATCTGTTTAAGCTGCCGAATATGAGGCAGCCAAGTCAACCGGGCATCAAATACCACACCCAAAATCCTATGTGACTCCTCCACAGCAAGAAGTTCGCCATCAAGATAAAGCCGCGGCCCCGGGTGAACAGTGCGTCGCCGGGAGAAATGCATAACGCAGGTCTTGGCCGCCAGAAACTGGAACCCATGAGCTACAGCCCAAGACTGCGCCTTACGGATAGCGCCCTGTAGCTGACATTCAGCAGCTGCAATGCCAATAGAGCTGTAGTAAAGGCAGAAGTCGTCAGCATACAAGGACGTTCCCACCACCGCAGCGAGCCCGTTAATGGCTATTAAAAACAGGCAGACACTTAAAACAGAACTCTGTGGCACACCGTTCTCCTAAACTTGGGAGGAACTATATGAGGCCGCGACTTGCGCGCTGAAGGTACGATACGACAGAAAATTTCGGATAGAGATCGGCAGAGGGCCCCGAAGACCCCATCCATGAAGTGTAGAAAGGATGTGATGACGCCATGTCGTATCGTACGCCTTCCCCATGTCGAAAAAGACAGCGACTAGGTGCTGACGGAGGGCAAAGGCAGTACGGATGGCCGACTCCAGGCTCACCAGATTGTCGGCGGAGGAGGGGCCTTTACGGAACCCACCCTGAGACAGAGCAAAAAGACCCCGAGACTCCAGAGGGCCCATTCCAGGAAGTGGAGATGGATATCCCAGCAGAGGAAGTCGGACACATTCGAACCGGTAATCCCACCAATGAGCGATTGTCAGGAGGGAGACATCCCTAATTTGCAAAGAGGACAGGGTACATGGGATAGTCAGGGGAATGGCGATTGCGTAAGAAACCAGGAGTTGGCTCCATCGTATTTGTAGAGCAGGAATCACTCGGTGCCTTTGAGGTGACTCAATGGGAGTAGTGCGAAAGGCACCAGTAGGCAGACACACCCCACAACGGTGAACAGGGTAAAGTATTTGCAGAGTTGAAGTATCTGCTGAGCAATAAACCTGACCACCATAATCTAGTCTGCACAAGATAAGAGGATGGTGAAGATGGAGGAGGGTGGTGTGGTCTGCACCCCAAGATGTGTGTGCCTGGATGCCATGAACATTTAGCTTCTGCATGCATGTAGTCTTTAGGTGGCGAATATGGGGCAGTCACATCAGCTTTTTGCCAAAAATAAAGCCCAAGAAACGGGTCTGTGCTGCAACGTCGACGAGCTGGCCGCCTAAATAAAATTCTGGGTCGGGGTGTACTGTGCGTCGACAACAAAAATGCATAACCCGCGTTTTGGAGGGAGAAAACGAAGCCATGGGAGATGGCTCATGCAGATGCCCATAGGATGGCGCCTTGGAGCCAGCACTCAGCAGATGCCACCGAGGGGGAACTGCACCAGATGCAAAAATCGTCGACTTACAACCCTGGGGTAACCACAGGCCCAATAGAGGTTACAAACCCATTGATGGCTATGAAGAAGAGTGTGACACTTAACACAGAACCCTGTAGGATACCTTTCTCCTGAATCCGAGGGGCGCTGGGTGAAGTACCAACTCGAACCTGGAAGAGGTTGTGAGATAAAAACTCGTGGATAAAAATGTAAAGTGAGCCGCAAAATCCCAGTCTTTGAGATGTAATGGCGCCAAGCCATGTTTTATGCCTCCTATAGGTCAAAGAAGACCACGAAAAGGTGCCAGCGGTAAGTGAGAGACTGTCACATTGCTGTTTCCAATCTGAATAAATGCTCAGTTGGAGATCGTCCTTCCCAGAAGCCACACTGATACGGGAACAAAAGCCCCGAGATTCGAGTACCCAACATAATCTGAAGCTAACCGTCCTCTCGATTATTTTACGAAGTCCATTCGTCAGACTAATCAGGCAGTACCTGTCAAGAGAGGTTGGGTTCTTCCCAGGCATAAGGATGGAGATAATTATGCTGTCTCGCCATTGTGACTGGAAAGCACCCATGAGCCAAATGCAGTTAAAGAACCTCAGCGGATGTTGCCTCTGGGGAACGTCCAAGTGTTGGATCATCTGACAGGATAGAACCTGGGCCTAGGGCCATGTCACGTGAAGAGGTATGAGCCTGCAAAAATTCCCATTCGGTAAAGGGTTCATTATGGGGCTTGAGTTTGAGCAGAGGGGATTTGTTCAACTCAACGTTTCTGCCGAAGAATGTAGCAGGATAGGAAGCAGACGCCAGTGCCATCGCGAGGTGTTCTGCAAGGACCAATGGATCAGTTCACAGATCAACCTTGGATGTTAAGAACCTGGACATTTGACTGTCAGTGGCAGCCTAGAAGGCTATGGAGCTTTGACCAAACCTGCAATGAAGAGGCATATGTCCCTAGGGAGGAAACACAGTGCTTCCAAGATTCCTTTTTACTCAGCTTAAAAGGTAATGAGCCTTAGCACTGGGACACTTGAAACCTAGGAGGCTCGTCTATGAAGGGTTTCATTTAAATCGCTGCAGTGCCCAGCTGTGGTCCTGAACAGAAACTGCTACACCCTTCATCCACCACAGTACCAGTTGTTGATGACTGGGACCTGTGGGTGGGGTGGGGGTGGGGGGATAGCAGTGCCACCAGCATGAAGAATAGACAGAGACGCACTGCACGACCACATCAGTGCAATTTGAGAGGCAGGCGTCTAAGTGCACAGCAGGCATATATAAAGGCCAACTGGGCCTGCAGAAAGACGAACAGGGGGCCCTGACTACCTGGTGGCAACAGAGGAACGGTAGAATCACTTTGAAGTGGTCACTGTCACGAAGATGATCATGGGATGACCATTGTAGGGAAGCCACGAGAGTTGGGGAGAAGACAGATCGACAGCAGTGAAGGTGCCATGAGCGCCACTGAGATGGGTAGGGAAACCATCATTGAGAAGAGACAAATTGAAGTCTGTATCAAGTTCGCCAATTTGGAGACACGTACCCCTTCAAGTGGCACTCCCCCCACATTGGGTGGTGGTCATTGAAGTCTCCAAGGAGGAGAAACGGGGCAGGAAGTGATGTAATAAGGTAGACAGTTCAACATAAGGAAATGGCCCACCTGGAAGGAGGTAGACATTGCAAACAGTGATTGCTGGAATCGTTTGCATTCTAACCACTTTTGCTTCCAGCTTGGCATGAATGAAAATCCAGTCACTCATTACATCGGAATAAACTAAAGTGCAGACCCCACTGAAGGCTACCCTGGGGCTGGCATGGTTCTAACAGAACGCCTGATAACCGCAAAATGCTGGAGAGTGGTCATCATGGAAGTGCATTTCTTGAAGAGCAAGAGAGGAAATAAGACGTATTTCCGGTAGGTGACTACAGTATCCATTGCAATTCCACTGGACGATTGTGTGGCGGGAGTCCACGTTGGACAAAGAAGCCGAGAGGACGTAATGTCAGTCAATGGTCGTCATCGACAAGTATGAGTGACGCTCGTAAATAAGAGGCCAGACTCAGGTCTTGGGGAGAGAGCGGGGGGGGGGGGGGGGGGGAGGAATGGCACCTCCAGAGGCACTGGGGTGGTTCTTGTCCTGGAACTTACGATTTTTCTTCTTCTCTTCTTTCTGAGCTGTAGGAGGGCAGTGCACAGAGTACAGGCGTCTGCAAGATCTGGAACCAAAAGAGACTGGCAATCATGGGGTTCACAGATGGTATGTCTTGTGGCCTAGTTGTGGTAGGATGATTTTGGCGTGAGAGATGCCAGGGAGAGGGGTCCCAGGGAGGGAGCCCCCTTACTGGCAGGTGCCAAAGAAGGGAGGCACTTTGGCTTGAGAGGGCGAGTGGTTCCCAGACGGGAGGTCGTGGGAACTGCCAGGAAGAGGGAGTGGATATAGGGGAGGGGCTAGGGTAAGGAACAAGTAGGAGGAGGAAAGGATGTGATTTAAGCACAAATTGAAGAAAGTGATACTGGGTATAGTCTCATTTTTGGCGAGCCCCAGCGTAAGACAGGCGATACAGGGACTTTTAGTCTTGCATCTTCTTTTCTCGTAAGCCAGGCAATCTGGCAAGTGAGGGCAGTGGCGGTCATGGCAGTTGAACACAGGTGGTGGAACACAGGAATTCCCTCATGGTGTTCAGTCACCACACAGAGGGTGGACAGTATCCCTCTCGAAAGAGAGAATGAAGGCGCTGGCGTCGGTGCTGTTGTCTTTGCGACCCTGCTGCATGCGTTGAACAAAATGAACGCCACATCTTTCCAAATCAGACCGGAGTTCATTAGTTTGCAGGATGAGGTCCCTACGAAAAAATCACTCCCCAGACTATATTCAGAGATTGGTGGGGGTAATAGACCCTGGGACATAGCCAAAATGATCAGAAGCACGAAGAGCTGCAGATTGGGCAGCAGAAGAAGCATTGATCAATAAGGAGCTCGACTATATCTTACTGAGAGACTCCACTTCACCAAACTTGTCAATATTCTCCACACAAAAAAACGATAGCTTTGTGGCGGTAAGTGTGTTCCAATCCGTCCTGTTAAAGATGACGTAATACGGAAAGTATTTCATCCCAAGACGGCAAGCTTCACCCTTCTCTCATTATGTAGCCAGTGAACGAAAGGCTGCCAACTCATCCGAATGAGCATTCAAAGATCCTTCACCATTCGAAGAGACGGCCATTCGAGAATGGCCAGATTTTTGCGGCTTGGTACACTTAATGCGCCAAGCATCCGCCCTTTTACCACCTACTCCGATCAGAGGCTCTCCCACGGCCGCCATTCAGCACCCATTGCCCAGAGGTCCGATGCTCCAGAAAGACAAGCAACCACTCCTCGGCATACATGGGGAGGGAACAGCTCAAGTATCAGTAGTGTGATCCCTGTGTCGTCAAGGGCCTCAGCCAGATGGATACGTAACAGCCCCACCACGCAGACTGACTAAAAATTCTGGTGACCTTAGTGGAGGGGAAGAAGAGAGGAAGGAATGGAAACGCTAGGGAGGAAGCTCTCCCCCAAATGGCTCACACTAAAAACAGGAAATTTAGAAGTGAAGGTCAACCTCAAGCGAGGACCTAAAATAGAAAGGATGAAAGAACAGGCGGAAGGAACAAAATTGCAAGCAATACAGGGAACCGGGTTAATAGCCAGATCGATATAAATCACAACACCGTGAGAGGGGACGGAGGGAGAACAGTATGGAAGGGCAGGGAAGGAAGAATGGGCTGCAAAAGCTTGGGATCCCGTGTGCGCCACGCACGAACTCACGAAATAACTCTGAGCCCTCTGGGGGGAGGGGGGGGGGGAAGATGGCTGAATATGAAGTACGAGCTCCTGGGAAGCTATTTAAAAAAAAATCATAAGTAAAATTTCTTTCACTGACAAACATAGGAAACCAACATGGTTTTTGACACGTGAAGCCTTACATGAAGAGATGTAGCATAGAAGCATGCACATTAGAGTAAATTTCTGCCGTGAAGCAGTTGTTATAAGCTAACTTAAGTTAATTTTTCATTCGATGGCCATTTTGCGCAACAGACGATTGTTCTTCCACTTCCGCTAATACTATGCGCGTGTTTTACAGAGTAGTGAATATTCCTTGCACTATCGTACTGTAATAGTTACGACAATGCAAGGAACACTGACGTGACTACAGGCTCAAGCGTCAGCTGTCGATCGTATATTACCGACAGCCTTCAGTCCTGTTCGTTAGTAGGAAACTGCGACTGCGCGCGTATGTTGCCCACATGGTGATACACGTGCCGAGGTGCAGCCAGACAGCTCACGCGCCCCTCCCTGCTTTAGCAGACTAGTTGCATTTGTAAATACACTGCCAATAAATAGCCGTGTTTGGTCTGCTTTCCCCACAACATTATCTATGTCATCGTTCCAATTTAAGTTATTGTTAAACGTAATCTAAGTATTTTGTTGAATTTACAGCATTTACATTTGTGTGTTTTATCCTGTAACCGAAATTTAGCGGATTACTTTTGCTACACATGTAGATGATTTCCCACTTTTCACTATTTAGAGTTAACTGCCACTTTGGTTCAAATGGCTCTGAGCACTATGGGACTTAACATCTGAGGTCATCAGTCCCCTAGAACTTAGAACTACTTAAACCTAACTAACCTAAGGACAACACACACATCCATGCCCGAGGCAGGATTTGAACGTGCGACCGTAGCGGTCGCGCGGTTGCAGACTGAAGCGCCTAGAACCGCTCGGCCACTCCAGCCGGCTAACTGCCACTTTCTTTACTACACAGGTATCTTGCCCAAATCGTTTTGATCATCTCATGACTTTTTAAGACAGTAAATCGCAGGGTTTCCTACATGCAGTGTAAGTGGGCTACCCAGATTGTCTCTTAAATCGTTTATGTGGATTAGGAACTGCACAGGGCCTGTAACACTACCCTGGGGAACGCCAAATATTGGTTGTGTGTTACTCTACAACCTTCCTTCAGTTACTGAGGACTGATCTTTCTGACACGAAATCACGAATCTAGTCACACAGTTGAGACAATACGCTAATTCTGGAATATTTGCTTCGTCTTCTTTGGTGAAGTAATTTCGGAAAACTTTAGTAACTTTGCTTTAGTTACGCTATCATCAGTAACGCCACCATTGTTATCGAGCATTGAGCATATTAATTGTGTCTTTCCGCTCGTGTCCGTTACATACGACCCGAATATCTGGATTATCTGCCAGATTTCTAGACAGTTTCGTTGTGGAAACTCGAAAACGCGTGTAATATCTCTTTATATTCGATGAATTATTCCGATACAGTTCTACCCTTGAATGACGTTTACTAATTTTCTATCTTCATACTCGCAGAATCCATGCGCAAAGTAGTTTCATACAATAGCTATGCCATGAGCGCATAACTATTCTTTGTAGTACTCTCTCTGGTGGTTGTTAGAAGGAAAAAGCTTCCGAGATTGTCTTCGTGCCGATTAGCCTGAGCTTTATTTGAAGAACTGTAATCTGATTATTGAGATTTATGACAGAAGATAACTGATACGAACTGTACGATTAAAAGGGAAATACATATTGCTCCTTCATATAAAAGGTGTGTATTTGACATCTGAGAATTGATGATATTCATCGATATATTGCGTAGTTGTTAATCAGAAGGGAACTTCCGAAAGACTGGATACGAACCTGCGTTTAATAATCCAAGATCTCCATTTCTTCTTCGGAAGGTTAAACATCAAAGCCAAATATCTGCTTGATCTGAGGTTTCCCGACTGATTACACAACACTCCAGAATTACGAGGCATTTTATTTCTACAGATTAGCAGATTGCCGCAAAGCACGAGCCTCAAGAGAAGAAGAATCATCGCCTGATTTCATTCTAACAAGTAATATTTCTGAATCATTTTGAGTGACTGAGCTATGACTATGTTTCCTATTATGAATGATTGATTGCTCGAACGAATTGAGAGCTACATAATCACGTAGATAGGAGGAAAAATTACACTCGCTAACTTTATAATTGTGTAGAACATTGCCGATCTTGGTAAACCTATTAGCTTGTGAAACTAAGTTGCACTACAAAAATAAAAATAATAAGGCCGCAGACAAGAGAGAGATGCATTTCATTTAAACAGTATAGAGAAAAACTGTCACGAAATTTTAACCCTGGATAGCTGATGCCAGAGGAACCAAAATTGCTAATGTTGTGTAGGTCGACAACGCACCATTTTAAAACTAAACAGCCGGCCGCGGTGGTCTAGCGGTTCTAGGCGCTCAGTCCGGAACCGCGCGACTGCTACGGTCGCAGGTTCGAATCCTGCCTCGGGCATGGATGTGTGTGATGTCCTTAGGTTAGTTAGGTTTCAGTAGTTCTAAGTTCTAGGGGACTGATGACCACAGATGTTAAGTCCCATAGTGCTCAGAGCCATTTGAACCATTTTTTTAAAACTAAACTAGGCGCTACGCGCTCCGATTGGCCGTGGGATTGCCCTGTTGCCGTTCGTCGGTTGACGGGCAGCGCTGTGGTTGTCTGTTCACACATACAAACATGCCTCGGCCCGTCATTGCCCCAACATGATACGCACACGTGTCGAATAGGCATTGCTGTTTATCTCTACTCACGTCAGAGGTATCCACACGTAAGCTTCGCTACAGAGCACACACACATCATCCGCAATTTAGTCATAAAGCAAGCATGGCGACACAGTATTCCTTTGAAGAACGAGATATGGTTTTTGTTTATGGACTAGCCGACGGTAATGCGCATGAAGCTCGACGCTTGCATGAGGAACGGTACCCAGCAAGACGCCACCCACACCCGCAAACATTTACAGCAATTCAGTGGCGACTTGGTGAAACAGGCTCGTTAGCGCAATAGAATGGTGATGCAGGAAGACCTCGAACACGACAGGAAGCTGCGTTTGTAGAGACTTATCTCGAGCGCTTCGAGGAAGCACCTATGGAATGTACTCTAACGGTTGGACACAACATGGGGGTCACTCATCTGTTAGTGTGGTAGGTTTTGAGGGGTGACGGCCAGCATCCATTTAGTTTCCACCCTGTCTAAGACCTAAACCTTGTGGCGTACTATGAACATAGGCTAGGGTTTTGCCGGGGGTTTCTGCGACGTGTTGCACGACATCCCAACTTCCCTGTCGTGTTGTTCATCGACAGGTGCACCTTTCGTGGGATGGCCTTTACAGCACTCGAAACGTTCGTTACTGGGCAACGGGAAATCCTCACATCACGTACGTCCCCAGACACAAGGAACTATTTTCGCTCAATATTTGGGCAGGCATTGTGGGTGGCCTTCTGATTGGGCCGGTACGTCTACCTTCTCGACTAACTGGGGCAAATTACCTTTACTTTATGGAGGAGACTGCTCGCCCTGCTGGAAGATGTTCCCTTGAACAGACGGCTACCCGTGTGGTTACAAGATGGGGCATCCGCACAGAACAGTCGTGCTGTGCGTGGATATTGAAATGACAGCCGGGTAATTGGCAGAGGCGCTCGAAGGACATGGCCCTCGCGATCAGCAGATCTCACACCACCAGACTTTTTCCTGTGGGGATTCTTCAAGGTTCTAGTTCAACCAACCGGAAGCGAACCACCTAGAAACGAAGAGGAATTGATGTATCGCATTCAACATGCCACCAATTACATCAGGGCAATGGCAGGAATATTTGAAAAGGTTCGGCAGAACACCGTTCGACGTTACCAAGCATGTGTCGGGTCAAAGGGTCTCCAGTTAGAGCACCTGCTTTAAGTAAACAATGTCCTAGCTACAAAAAAAGGCCCTTTTCAGGGCAGACAATTTGTAAAATACTTTCTGTACACGAACTAACAGTTGTTGACGGGTTTGTTCTCGGTACGAATTATCATGAAACTAGAATGGATGTGTTGGGACCGCGGCGGATTCGCCTCCAAGCCCCCAGAGTGGAAGGTTGGCGCGCTACCATAGAGCGTCTCTCGATACATAGCGATCTCTGGCAGAGAAAGCGTTCGCGATCATGCGTTGTCCACAGCATCCGGCAACAGGGCAATCCCGCGGCCAATCGGAGCGCGTGGCACCAAGTTTCCATAGTTAAACTGTGGACTGTCGACCTGCACAATATTAATAATTTTGGTTGTTAGTGGCATCAGCTATCCAGGGTTAAAATTTCGCTACAATTTTTCTCCACCGTGTATAATGAAATTTGGAAGGGTACCTCATATACTGAGAAGACACGGACAGTTAATTTTTACTCAGAGAGCCAACCATTTGAAAATTGGTATAACTGACGAAAAAAGAATGTAAGTTAAGACGTGTCCAGCACTAGTTTCTACATTGAATATTCAAAATTTCTGGGTCTGAAGTTTCTACTAAGTAGACATCCTCAGGCAAGTAATTGCCCCATCTCTGTAAAATAATTCTTCCCTTGCACAAACTTTACTTCACTAGTATTGACTTCCACGCACGCATCCACGACTATGTGCTGTTTTGTCGACACGCCTACATAGCGACGCTTTTCTCAGATATGGTTGTCACTTTTTTCCGGCTCAATGTTTCTTACCGTCATTTGGTCTCAATTTTTATCTGCATTTGTTATACAGAGTGGTGTAAGACTGGTCGTCGAACTGTAGCATGAATAAAGTATTCGTGCTGCCCACGGTTCTCAGAAGTATTTTATGATAATGTGTCTCTAGCAACTAACTAATGTCAATAGCTTCGTAAGAGTGTTTTTGTTCTGGTCAGTAACAAGCAAAATCATACCGAGACGGTAATTTTAAGGTGCTTATTAAGTGACGTTGGTTAATTCAGCCTCATACCTCAGGAGCAGAGAAAGTAGCGCGGTCATTTTGGGGACTAGAGTATGTGGGAGGAGGAATGTTTTACTGTTCTTCCAGTACTGCCATCTCATGGGCGTGGGCTACTCATCCTGATCAGTTGCTGTGGTACACATTTTGACACAGAGGTAACAGATTCCCGAAAGTGCATTTCAGTGGCGATTATCTTCAAACGTGGTAATTAATTAGTTATGTGTTTCATTGATCAGTCTCATGGTGACCGTTATGATGTGGAAAGTCTCAAATCCATAAGAAATGCACTCATGAATGAAGTGTCCTTTTTAAAACTTAAAAAATTTGTTATCTACTCCACTCTCTTAAATGGCACAAAATGCATATACTATGCCTACAGATTTATTTATTGCTATGCAAGAATTCATCTATGGTATGTATGTGTAGCAAGGAATACGAAATTAAATGATGTCTGTTGTACTGAAAAGCAGTGAGTAAGCATCTAGTAAACATT
The DNA here is from genome assembly GCF_023864345.2 of Schistocerca serialis cubense. Classification (NCBI taxonomy): domain Eukaryota; kingdom Metazoa; phylum Arthropoda; class Insecta; order Orthoptera; family Acrididae; genus Schistocerca; species Schistocerca serialis. The sequence goes on along the minus strand of NC_064639.1, from coordinate 769,119,755 downwards.
TGTGATCGTGTCTCGTATGGGTTAATGCAGTTACACCTAAGTAACGTGTTACTAATTAGTTGCTCATTCATTCGCATAGACAGCACAGTGATCGCTAGCAGTTACAGTGGCAGCAACTACAAGGCCGCTGAAGGTGGGAGCATGGGGAGCCGGCGGCCAACTTACTCCGCCCTCACAATAGACAGCTTACTGGGGTCTCTCAGCACAGTGATTTATGTAGGTTACCAATTAATAATAATGCCGGTAAATACGCGGCCCGAGGTGCCGCTCTACAACGTCTACAACGTTATTATTGGTTCTTGAGCAAAAACGTTTGATCACCACTGGTTTAAGACATCCATGAGACGAAATGAAGTAAAGAGCAGCGTGGAGGTGACCAAGTCGTACTAAGCAGTTACCCGGGAATGATCTCCCAGGTCAAACGAACAAATCTGAAGGTCTAGGACTTAAAAATTATTTTAAAACACGATCACTTGTTGTAGATCTCATGGAGCCTATCCTCTGTGATGATCTGCATTTGTGTACTGTCTCTCTTCGAAGGGTAACAGAGTCAAGTGTACAGAAGCACAAGTTCGTAAGAGGGTACTACATTCGTGTAAACATTTCCCAAAATAAAAGATACTGTGTTTTACGTATTTACCTTATTCCACATCGAGCTGTAGATGTTGAATTAAATGAATAACCCACAGAGAAATGGCAAAGTAAGAACACTTGCCGAAGGCAACAACCGCACACGTTACATCTATTTCTGTGTCTCCACAATGCAATAGTACGATACAAAAGAAACAGTGACCACATAATCCAGATTTTTGTTACGAGATGTCTGTAATAACACCCACTGCAGAGCTGGATATTGGCATTATGGAACTTTATAAACATTTAGAATACGCTGTTATTGAGTCAAGATTGGTTAATTAGCAGTACGAAAACATCGCGCGCGCACACACACACAAAAACACACACACACACAAAAGCACACACAAACACACACACAAACACACACACACACACACATACACACACACACACACACACACAAAAACACATACACACACACACACACACACACACACACACACACACACACACACACACACACACAAACACACACACACACAAAAACACACACACACACACACACACACACACACACACACACACACAAAAACACACACACACACACACACACACACAAAAACACACACACACACACACACACACACAACAACAACACACACACACACACAAGAAAAAACACACACACACACACACACACAAACACACACACACACATCACACACAAAAACACACACACACACACACACAGACACACACACACACACACACACACACACACACACACACACACAAAAACACACACACACACACACACACTCAAAACACACACACACACACACACACACACAAAAACACACACACACACACACACACACACAAACACACACACACACACAAAAACACACACACACACAAAAACACACACACACACACAAAAACACACACACACACTCACACACACACACATACAAAAACACACACACACACACACACACACACACACACACACACACACAAAAAACACACACACACATCACACACAAAAACACAGACACACAAAAACACACACACACACAAGCACAAGCGGTCTAACTCGGGTACGACATCCACATTAATGGCCGAACGGCGACTTTTGGCTTTCTCTGTCCATCAGGGGAATGCGCGCCAAACGCAATTGGACGGCGGCATTCCCTGCACGCACGGCGACCGCGGTGGTGCGAGCCGGCGTACACGAGGCGTCGCCCAGCCGAACGCTTTGTCGTCTGTGGCCAGGTACATGAGGGGGCCGGAAGCAAGTGTCTCTCTCTCTCTCTCCCCCTGTGGCGTCTGTGCTCTCCCCTCTCTTTCTCCCACCCCGCCTCCTCCTCTCTTGGCAGGTCCCCGGACTGGTACACGTTTAGTGAACTTTAGGGCGCCGGAGATCAACGCCTTGTGTTTCTGTGTGTGCCGTTGTTTGTCCTTCAGTGGTTCAGTGTTATTCGTTTTGTGCACCTACGTTCGCGTGTGACAATTTTCGTCTCTGTATGTGTCCAAGTGTGTGAACAAATTTTATCTTCTACGCCTGTGAACGGCTCCATGTATTTTAAAAAGTGTTTCTCTATGGCCAAAGAGCGGCATAGTATGCTGTTGCTGTCCTGCCTGTAAACAGGTTTAAAAATAACAATAAAGAAAAAAAAGCGACGAAAGCTTCAATCACATCCGTTCCCTTCCCGCCAACAAGAACCTCTTCATGCACACCCTTGCAACCCACCGCTAGGATGCCTTCCTCCTCAATGGAACCTTCCTCCAACCCCACCACACCATTCACACTTCGCCCTAACTTCTCCATCGCTCCGATAATCCCTTCCCGATAGCGCATGGCGGAGTTGCCATTGGTCACCACCGCCAGATCCCAGTTCTGCTCCAACCGCTCTTCTCGACCCCACCGAACACCTGATCCTTAGTCTCTTCTTCCCCGGCCTTACCGTCACCTGCGCCACCATGTAAGTCCATCCTAACGCCCCTATTCCTTTCGAGTTCCTCTCCCACATTGACTGTACCTTCTCCTCCTATGTGATCGCCGCCGTCCTCGACATGCATAGTCATTCCGCCACCCAGTTACGGTGGTGGCATCGGTGCCTCTCCTTCCTCCAAGGCGACCTCGTCCCCATTCCCTAGCACACCCGCCCGAATTCAACTCCACTCCCGATGTCATCCTCTCCTCTCGTAACCTCCTTGGCCGCATAGCGGTGGATGTCCTGGACCCCATTGGTAGCAACCATCTCCCTGTCCTCACCGTTTCAGGCGGTCGTCGCACCCGCCCCGACCCTCGTAATGACCCTCCCCCAAAGTACGTCCATGATTACTCCCGTGCTGACTAGAATGCCTACCGGGATACCCTCTCCACACAGGTCGATAGCCACCCCTTCACCTACCACCACCCTGATGATATTACCCATGCCACCTCCTTTCTCCAGTAGACCTTGTCTGAGGCCATGGAGGCCCACATCCCTACTGTCGCCGTCCACCCCCACAATCCTACTTTACCCCCACAGGCCGTCCTCCCCCGTGAATCCCTCTGTCTCTTACGTGCCTTCCTCCACACGCGTGCCCCAGATACACTACGACGCCACTGGCAACTTCAGCGACACATCCGAAACTTGCTCGCGGCTAAGAAACGCCGAGGCTGCCGAGAGACATACGCCCATTTAAAGTCTACCCTACCTATCAACTCGTCCAAGTTCTGGTCAGCCTTCTGTCGCCTTACTGGAACGAAACCTTCCCCCTACTATCCTCTTCTCCATGATGATCACCCTTTCCCTGACACCCTTAGGAAGGTCAATCACTTTGCCTCCTACCGAAGCCTTTTCCATCCCTGACGATCCCCAGTTCAATTACTCCCTCTTCCCGGATATCTGCGATCGAACTGACACCTGTGTCCTCCCCCTCACACCTGGTTTCCAGTACTTGGACAACATAGCACACACGGAACTCAATGTCCCTATCACTACACAGAATCTCATTGCTACACTCTGCATGAAACGCAACACCCCCTCATGGTCACGATCGTGTCACCTACCGCCACCTTCGTGAAGCTCCTGTCTCTTTCCTCTCCACCCTGGCCAGGCTCTACAATGTAGTCCTGTCCACTGGCTACTACCCCAACCTGTGGAAAGCCTCCTGTATCCTGATGTTCCTTACACCCGTTAAACCGCCATCCGCTGTCTCCTCCTACCATCCCATCAGCCTTACCTCGGTCATCAGCAAGGTCCTGGAATCCATTCTTACCCGCCGCATCCACCACCATGTCCACCAGCACTGCTTCCTTCCCGTTACCCAGTGTGGCTTTCGGCCGTCCTTCTCTTCCGATGACCTTCTCCTTCACCTCACTCATCTCCTTTTCCGAACAGCTTAATTCCCGTCGCTCCACTATCTTCCTGTCCCTGGACCTCGAACGTGCTTATGACCGTGTATGGCATTCCGGCCTCCTCTTCAAGCTCCAAACTTTCGTCCTTCCCATTAACTACGTCCGTCTGATCAGCTCCTTTCTCTTTCACCGTCCTTCCTACATCATCATCCATAACACGGATTCCTACACTTTTTTTCCCTCTGCCGTTATGCCCCAAGGCTCCATCCTCTCCTCCCTTCTGTACCTTTGTATACGGCTCTCTATCTCTCCACCCTCCTTACCCTCTCCCAAGGTGGCTTCCGCCAGCTCCCCCTCCCTGATGATGCCCTCCTCCCCTCCATCTACCCCTCCTATCAACTTTGATCCTCCCTCCCACTTCCTGTGTTTTTTTCTTTGGGTACCCTCCCTCTCTTCTCTCTCCTTTTCCCTCCCTCCCCCCCTTCCTCCACCCCTCTTCCCCCGGGCTTCCCCTCCCCCCTCCTCCCTCCATTCCTTCCTCCCCCCTTTTCTCCCCTGCCCTTGGCATCTCTGCTCTCCCCTCTCCCTCTCCCACCCCCCTCCTCCTCTCTTGGCAGGTCCCTGGAGTCGTACACGCTCAGTGGACATTCTCGCCCCGGAGATCACCACCATCAGTGTCTCGTGTGTGTACCTTTGTGTTTGTGTTTAGTGTTCTTTCGCCATCAGCTGCACTGTTCACCTGTGCCGTCGCAGTCGTCAGTATTTGTGCGTCGTGTCAACAGGTTTTAGTGTCTTCTTGTCCAGTGAATGGCTTCATGTATATTGTTTTCTGTGTCTACAGTTTTTTGCCCGCCATTTTTATTGTATCATCTGTGCCTCCCTTATGTCTTATATTGTGCCACTTGCGGCTGAAGAGCAGCGTACTACGCTGCTGACAGCCCACCTTTGTACAAGGTGTTTAAAATCACAATAAAGAAAAGAAAAAAAGCGGCGAAATCACATCTCCGGCGGTACCTCGCAATGAGTACCGCCCTTTGAGTCGTGCCGGTCACTAATCGAAGTGTTAGGGTTGCAGGTGCCAGCCAGCCAGCCAGCCAGCCAGCCGCTAGGGTAAAAACTTATCAGTCGACATAGTGGCACTACTGAAGGCAAGAAGGAAGTGGAAACAACAATTGGGGGCGGTACCTATCTACAAGTCACGACAGTAATGGTAAACAGGACGGGACGTGCACAGTAAGCCCTTTAGCTAGCCAGAACTCACTGTGAAGCTACCACAGCTTTTTTCTTTAGTTCATTAATTTTTCCAGTTTACATTAATTTACAAAAAATGTGTGCCTTAACAGGCATTTCAGTGGACAAATGCAAAAAAATGTAATTCATTATTTACAACAACTAGCAAATTACGTACAAGAAACGTCCATGAGGGGACTCATAAACAACTCTCAGGTATGCAAGGATTAAGATCAGCTTCAGTAGCTAGTGTTTCCTATGGGAAAGTCGCCAAAGCTATTTTTGGAACAGCCAAGCGTTATCAATAAAAAACTGCTTTTCTCACAGTTTAAAAACAAATTTATCAGTAAATAAACTTTATTATGCATCATTATACAATGTAGAAATATTATTTACCTATGCATTGTATCGAAAGGCTACTTTCTATGATGTATTTTCACAACAATGGAGTCATGAAGCAAGCCAGAGCACTTGTTTTGTACACACGCCATGAGCAAAAATGGGCCACTCCAAACAATCGCCCTCACGACCGTCTTTTTGAGGGCGGAAACGCCCCCCCCCTACTGCTATGACCTAATGTGTAAAATAATAACTGTTGAAAAGGACATCAACTATGTAGCACTGAAATATCGCAATTTATTTTATGATAAAAATTGTCTCTTATAATTGTTTTTGTCCCCCAAAAAATTTTGCATTTGAGGCATCCGCCCCATTGCCCGCCCGCCTCCCCACCGCCCTGAGATTGAATTCTAGCAAGTTCAAAGACAGAATGAAAATCGAAAACTACCTCGCCAGAAGACAATGAGGCCACAATGATTCTGTCAAAATCCTTCAGAAAGGACAGAAGTGTGATTTGACTCCCAGGCTGACATAGAATGATGAGACCAACATAATTTAGGTTTTAAAGATAGGTCTAGTACGGTTATGATAATTCAGTACTGTAGTACATGCAGTAATAAACTTTTAAGGAATTTGTTCAGACAAAGAATTTCACAAATACTCAGAATTAGATATCAAACAGAAGTGAAGTCTCTAATTTACCATTCGCTATTACTTCTTAATTGGACCAGACAAGTGTTACTTGATCCCATTGTAACTACCTTAACAGACCTGGGAAGTGTACTTACAACAATCAGAAAGTGTAATAAGAGTTTGTTAGTTACTCTATATTATCAAGAAAAACAAAGATTTTGTCGACCGTCCAAAAACAATGTTGTAAATAACAAAATATTTTGAAACTATGGCTAATTTTCCGCTGTGGCTGCCCCGGTTGCTGCCCACAGTGGGGCTGAGCCCTCGCCTGTGGTTGATTGGGAGGTCGTTCCGAGGCGTGGCAAGCAGCGAAAGACGTCCCCAGAGGCTGATCAGAAAGCCTCCCCTGTGCGTCTGTCAAACAGGTTTCAGGTACTGTCTCCGGCTGAGCCAGATGCAGCTGCCTGCCCTGTTTCAGAGGATGATTCTCAGCCTTCAAGGTCCGGGCAATCGCCAAGGGTGGGCTTATTGGTAGTTGGGAACTCCAATGTTAGGCACGTAATGGGTCCCCTTAGGGATATGGCAGCTGAGGAGGGGAAGAAATCCAGTGTTCACTCCGTGTGCATTCCGGGTCGAGTCATTCCTGATGTGGAACGGGTCCTTCCGGATGCCATGAAGAACACAGGGAACAGCCAGCTGCAGGTGGTGGCACATGTCGGCACTAATGACGTGTGTCGCTTTGGATCTGAGGAAATTCTCTCTGGATTCCAGCGGCTATCTGATTTGGTGAAGGCTGCCGCTCTTGCTTACGAGATGAAGGCAGAGCTCACCATCTGCAGCATCGTTGACAGAACCGACTGTGGACCTTTGGTGCAGAGCCGGGTGGAGGGCGTGAATCAGAGGCTCAGACGATTTTGCGACTGTGTTGGCTGCAGATTCCTTGACTTGCGCCATAGGATGGTGGGGTTTTGGGTACCGCTGAATAGGTCAGGAGTTCACTACACTCCGCTGACGGTTACACGGGTAGCGGAGGCTGTGTGGCGTGGACTGGGCGGTTTTTTTTAGGTTAGAAGGCCTCAGGAAAGTACAGAGTGGGCTGCAATCTCAAAGGGTGCATGGCAAATACAGGACGTGCTTGGATCAAGGAACAGTCGGAATTGTAGTTGTAAATTGTTGTAGTTATGCTGTGAAAGTCCCTGAGCTTCAAGCGCTAATAGAAAGCACAGAAGCTGAAATCGTTATAGGTACAGAAAGCTGGCTAAAGCCTGAAAGAAGTTCTGCAGAAATTTTTACAAAGTCTCAGACGCTGTTCAGGAAATATAGATTAGGCAGAATTGGTGGTGGAGTGTTTGTGTCTGTCAGTAGTGGTTTATCTTGTAGTGAAGTCGAAGTAGATACTCCGTGCGAATTGATATGGGTGGAGGCTATACTTAGCAGCCGAACTAAGTTAGTAATTGGCTCCTTCTACCGACCCCCAGACTCTGATGATATAGTTGCTGAACAGTTCAGAGAAAATTTGAGTCTCGTAACAAATAAATACCTCACTCATACGGTTATAGTTGGTGGGGACTTCAACCTTCCCTCGATATGTTGGCAAAAATACTTGTTAAAAAACGGTGGTGGGCAGAAAACATCTTCCGAGATTGTCCTAAATGCTGTCTCCGAAAATTATTTCGAGCAGTTATTCCACGAACCCATGCGAATTGTAAATGGTTGCGAAAACACACTTGACCTCTTAGCCACAAACAATCCAGAGCTAATAGAGAGCATCATGACCGATACAGGAATTAGTGATCACAAGGTCGTTGTAGCTAGGCTCAATACCGTTTCTTCCAAATCCACCAGAAACAAACGCAAAATAATTTTAGTTAAAAAAGCGGATAAAGTGTCACTAGAAGCCTTCCTAAGAGACAATCTCCATTCCTTCTGAACTGGCTATGCAAATGTAGACGAGATGTGGCGTAAATTCAAAGATATAGTAGCATCAGCAATTGAGAAATTCATATCTCATAAATTGGTAAGAGATGGAACTGATACCACATGGTACACTGAAACGTCCCCTTTGAACAATTATGCAAGACTGTGCTTAAACTGAGAAACAATATTTTTAGCGCAACGCAATCTGACTTTAAATAATCCCTACAAAAGAATGGCCCTGACTAACATTAACCTATACCTTTCACAAATCACTTACCTCACAAAAATCTTCGTTACTCGAACTACTGCAATACAGCGAGCGCCACTACTGCCAGCTAAATAAAAGATTCAAACTACGGAAGGCACTAACTACTGATAGGCATATTTAGCAAATGAAAGATTTTAATAGAGAACAAACAATGTATTTACCTTAATAGTGTTGAAAACTCATGATATACATAGCAGTTCATGACATCCAGTCTTACAAATTTCAAAACTCCGCCATCTCTCTCCCCACATCCACCACTGCTGGCGGCTCACCTCCAACTGCACAACGCTACACGCTGTTCACATCCAGCTGCCGCTGCCCTACACTACAATGGCAAACAACAATGCAAACTAGCCACAGACTGCACACAGCACAGCCAATGATTTTCATACAGAGCGCTATGTAACGTTGCCAGTAAGAAAACATAAACAGCCTACTTACATAGCCCCCATGCTCCCCAGAAAAAATTTTACAAATTGTTTTGGGCAGTGGCCAATAATGATTTGATAAAATTTTTCATAATTACAATAACAAAGATATCAAATGCACACACTTATTGATACAATGTTGGTCAAAAGCTAAAATTTTCTCACAGTCCATAAAGACAGTCCTGATCATTCATCACAGTAAAATTGGCAGTGTTTTTCTCAAAGGCTGAGCAGTAAAAGAAAATGCACACAGAAGTAGTGGATTTCCATGCAGTCTTGAAGAAGTAGTGTTGTCCTTCCAACAGAAAGACAATGCTGACTCTTGAGATGCTGACAGGTAATGGGTCACAACAGAGCAAACCCACAGCAGAGCCAGTCGACGTTTGGAAGAATATTGGTTGGTAGGTCATCACAGAGCAGACCCACTGTAGTCCTGGTAGAGATTACGGTATTGGTGGGCCACCAGAGGTGCAGACCCACTGCAGTCCTTGTGGAAATAATGGTAATGGTGGGCCATCAAAGATGCAGACCCACTGTAGTCCTTGTAGAGATGGCCAGCAGCCATCTGTTGCAACTGTGTAGGTGCACAATCACCATCGAAGAGTCTTGCGGACAATATAGCAAGTCCATAAACCACCACTTGTGCGCTCACAAAGTTTTTGAAATTGTCCTTAGAACCAGCAATGCTGTTATCCAGTCCCTTGCTGAATTATTAACACACGTGCAAACACTAACAGTCCCTACTTCTCATGTATTGTCCATATACTATGACCAACAGAAACGTGTGCAGTGAAATGTAACTTACAAGTTACTAAATTTGATGAACTGGTGTCAATTACAATTTTATAACATAATAATACAATACCAAAGGTACAAAATACATCATTAAAGAACATAACAATACAGATAACATTTGTAGTAAAACAGGCTTTACAAAAGAGTAGAAATAAACATGTACATCAGTGTTACAAGAATTATGACATAAGTACATACATAAAAGATCAGAATGACTTTCGAAACATCAACATGAGCGTTAAAACAAAACAGAATAAATAATGTCTAAACATCTTTACAAAGAAAATAACATAGTATTTGAAAAATTCTACAACATAAATCTTATTAGATAAACACATAAAGACAGGAAAAAGACAAATACACAAGGATACATGAACATATAGCGGAATAATACGAAAGGAAAGGACAGGGTTTGTTTGCAGTGTAACAGTTGGTACTGCAGTCCAACCCAAAACATTTGTTTCCACCAAAAAAATCCTATCCAAGCGTGCTTTCTGTATTCTGTTCACATCCTCTTTCAAAAATAGTTTTTCTCCACTGTACACTACTTTTTTGGCCAAACCATTTTCTTATAGCTTCTCAATGCATTTCTTCCAATTCATCATAGTTAGTTTCTTATATAGCTTACCCCATCTTAAGCTAACTTAAATCTACTGAGCTCAGATATATATATCAAGGGACGAGGCAATTCAGCAGTACATAACAAATTAACACGAACAGCAATGACAAGAAAATTCAAATTGGCAAAGCAAGCAGCAATATTACAACTAATATAAGGCAATGAGCAGCAAACAAGAAAAATAAATCAGTAGCAAAACTGGCTTAACAGAGTAATGTAAAGTGAAATTTAGTAGCACTATGCCTGGCAAACAGCAGCAGCAAATGCAATAACTTATATCTAAAAATGACATAGCTCAAGCAAAAAAATATTACAGTAAAAATGGCCATGTTTAATACCTATGTCACATCTTAACACTAGAGTGATGCATCACTGTAACTTGCTCAAGCAGACAAGTTACCAAGTCACTGACAAAAATTATGTATGCTATTCCTGTGAAGTGGAAATGTCTTTTTGTGCTCCCTCATTTTTTTGGAGTACATCCATCATAAAGTTATTTTTCACTGGATCTGTAGGCATAGAATATTTATATTAGTACATCTATAAAATTTTATTTTAGCCAATGCTGCAGTGCAGCTAGAAACTAGATATTAAACAAAATGGGCAAAGTAAGGCGTGAAACGTCATTCGCTAGCCATAAGGCATTTCATAATGCAGTAAACAATCTTCCAACTAGCAAGACAATAGATATGAAATGTTTCTCTTCATTTCATTTCAGTAAATATCATAAATTAAGAACTCTACAGTGTAATCATGTTTTCAAGTTTCAGGGTGTCGTATTTAGGATGCTTTCTACAAAGGAATGTCAATAGCGAGGATAATGGCCTCCCCTTTTTTTTTCTCCACCTGTGCCTCTGAAAGGCACACACTAATGGCTTTTTTCCAGGCGGTTGTCATACAACTGGGTGCCCATGGCGCATTACGTGAAGGTGGTCACTTAACTTTCTTACCGAAATATTTACAACAGCAGTTTCCGCTACAGTGACAGTCTCATATAAAAAATTTCACAGGTCGAGAATTTGCGTTACAAATGTGTAGAAACAAAATCCTATAAATATAACAGTGTCCAAAAAATTTTCGTCGGCATTGTAATACATTCACACATTTACATACATTTCATAACTCTTAAAGTACAATTCTTGGTTTCCAACAACCTTTTTCACAAACCAGAGTCCCTAACCACTACTCATTATTCCTTGCTTTATTACACATATACATATTCGTAGGCACTTCTTCAGTATTTCATCATAATAAATATGTAGCATAATCAAATTCCTCATATAGCATCAGCTTATTGGTCATAAACATACCGCAACAGCGTAATACACATCGCCATCATAACATCATAAAACCTCAGCCAAATCTCAAAATCGTTGTAGCTTCCTCCAATAATTTCAAAACCTAAAAAAAATTCTCTGCTCATGTCAAAAGTGTCATCTGCCTCAAACGTACTTTAAAAATCGTTTTCCCATACCAAATATATCATTCAAAGCTCTCATAATATCACAATGGGGCCGAAAAAATATGAACAGTTCACAAAGTACAGATAAAATACAATTTCGTAAGGGTGAAGTTATCCAGCGTAAACATCTGTCACTGCCGTAGTAAAAAAGTTTGTCTCTCTCAGTTAAATGATCAGATAGCTGTGTAATTATGTGTTAGAGAAATATGGTACCGATGTGTAAAGTTGTGTAAGCAAATACCATATTAGCTAGGGCTCCTTGTGCTTGCCAAACACATGATACACAAAGTAAGTGTGTACCCCCCTGAGGATTAATGTAATTATACTCTCAGGTGTTACAGATTACAGCAATGGAATGAAATGTACCACGGAAAACCTTTGTATCATTGTACTTCAAATGTCTTTAAAAATAAATGATTTAAGTACAAAATTAATCACTCAAATACGTGTCCTGTAGCGCTAAATGTGCATCTTGCTGTAAGATAATCTCTGTGGAAGTGTCGTAGTTATTTTCCTCCGAAAGCTAAGTTCTGCAGAAGCCAATGGATTTACCTCATGATAAACAAAAGTGAAATGCTTTGCGTATGGATATCTTAGTTATTACGCTTATTGCCATGATAAAGAAAGTACTGTGCTGTAACGTATTGTTGTGCTGTGGAAAAGGCTGTCTCATTGTAGCTATACCACAAAAGTTACTACTAAAACATGTATTACTTTCCAGAATAATACAGAAAAACTGTGCAGATATAAAACAAACACTGCAAAAGCAACATTGTATATTGTCGCTCATTAGTAGCGTCGTGATAAAATCGTGTAGCTGCCACACAAACTAACCACTGTGTCATCTGGTATCTCACTGAAAGTACTTTAAATCCAGAATGTATTTTTCAAGTAAACCAAAATGTTGCATTAAAATCTCATTAGCAGTACCAGTATATGTTCTAAGTATGTAAGCCTGATAGTCGTTACGTAATCGTGCAACTAACAAGCCAGAATGTACAAACAACAACACTGTGTCGTCTGTTCACTATAACAATGCATTCGTAATTTCTGTTTAAATAAGTTCTCTTGGTTCTTGACTGGATATTTAACTTCAAACATTGTTGCACCTTAACAGATTCTAAGTCTGACGAAGCATACTAGTAATTAAAGTGAAAAATTTTGTAGCAAAAATTAAGTTAAAAAAACAGATTATCTCTCAATAAACGGTTTTACATGTGAAAAGTGGTGCAATCCTTTACTCTTCCTAGTACGCAGAGTTTCAACTTGAACGCAATTATCATGCGGTATACGTCGGTAAGGAATACTAAAATTTTTCTCAAGGTTAGCGTCTATGTTATTTTTCACTGAGCCAGCCGGCGCACGTGGCTGCTTGCGGTGCGGGTCATTGTCTGTCTCTTTGTTGGCGCGCATCGTTAGGACTAGGAGACCTAACTTCTGTAAATTCACCTTGTCGAGAGTGCCCTGCTCTGTCTGAATCCCGCCAGTTCTGATGCAATTCAGGTCTGTCGTTACGATTATATCGTCTGTCGGCATGTCGGTAGATTCGATAGTTTCTTTCTTGCCGGTCACATGGTGGAGAATTTCTCCCTGAATCGTAACTGCGCGCTGAACTGTTGCGTCTGAAATTATTCTGTCTCCCTTGATAATAATTGTTTTTGTTCCCATATTGTCTGTTTCTATGGTAATCTCTGTCATATTCATTACTACGGAAATGCGATCTTTCTTTGTAACTATTATTACTCTGCCAGTGGTTGTCATATGGGTGGTGTCTGTTTTGGTCACGATTTGCATTGTAAGACTAGCCTTGCCGTGTATTATTTCTGTCATCGCGGAATTGTGACAGACGTGACCTGTAATTGTTGTGCTCCTGTTTTCGCGTTCCGCGATTGTCAGTGTCAATTTCCAGTTCTTGTAGCAGTCCCTGAAAAGCTTCAATGTCGTCTTTGCAACGTCCTGCCAAAATAATATGTCGTAAATGTTCAGGCAATTTGATTAAGCAAATGCGGATGAGTTCTGAGGGGCTGAATGGATTTGACAGGTACTGATTCTTGTGCAACATGTCTTCAAAATATTTCACAAGACTGGAAAATTCAGATTGTTCGAAATGTTTCATCATTATGATGCTATGTTTTACTCGGTCTTGTGTAGCTTGAGACCAATATGCTGAGAGGAAGGCATGGTAAAATTCTCCTTCACTGTGACAATCGTGAATGACCGATCGCATTCTTACAGCTGGTTCATTCTCTAAATAGCCACACATAAATTCTAATCTGTGCTCTAATGACCAGTTGGGAGGAAAACAATGAGAGAATTGATGGAGACACGCTTGTGGATGAATGTCATTGCCAGAATTCTTAAATGTTTTAAATTTACGTCTAGTAATGAACAGCTTATAGTCAAAATCATCATGTCGGCGAGTCGCATGTCGGTCATTGTTACGTCGTGTCGGCGGTTCGATCTCAAAATTCGGTGCACATTGCCAATTTCTTTCATAACTTCCGAAATGCTCTGTGTTATTATTTTGTGGCTGTTCCGTATTTCTATGTCCCTCTTCCCGTTTTGGGGCGCGAGTGTCCTCTGAAATACGTAATTCTTGTATTACCTGTGTCAGCTGATCTTGTACTTCCCGGATTTCTCTTTGGTGTTGCGTATTAATTTGATTCTGATTTTGTTTGAATTTCCTAATTTGTTCGCACTCTTCTGTGTCATTAAAGACTACCGGTTTTGTGTCATTCAGATTATCATCTACCTTCGTAGATAAATTATTTAGCTGATCCGAAAGTTCAACTACTTTCTCTGATAATGAACTAATTTCCTCCATGTGCCTTTCTGAACCAATTTTCAGAGTATCTACTGTGTCCTTTAAATTATCCTGAGTTTTTGCAAGTTGCATAACCGAATCGGTAGATGCAACTGAGTCAATTTTAGCTTGCAAGGTCTCATGATTTTCATGAACAATAGTTTGCAGTTCTTTTATGGCTGCTTCGTGATTCTGTAATGCATTTTCATGCAGAGAAAAAATAGGTTGAAAATGCTCACAAATTTGTGTTTTTACGTCATTACAGACTTTTTGACATTTCGATTCAATGTTATGTAACTCAGTAGTTAAATCTTCACGTGTTTGTTCAAGCGTGGTGTCTAACTTCCGAAGATTTTGTTCCATTGTGTCTAACTTTTGAAGCTTTTGCTGTGTTTGTCTCTGGTGTTGTTCCATTGTGTCTAACATTTGAAGCTTTTGTCCCATTTGTTGCATTAATTGTAATAACAATGCACTGGTGTCTGAAACATGTTCCTCAGTGCTTTTCGGCAGTGAATTTGCACCGGCAACATTCACATTTTGACAAGCGGAAAGTGTGTCTTGACTCATTTGAGAAAACGGTGAGAACCTAAAACCTGAGTCTACAGTATTTGCAATATTGTGTTCTGTCATTCCCGATTCCTGAGGCGAGCTGTTGCCGACCGATCGATCGATAATGCTTCCCTGTTCACTACCTGTTTCACTGTCTACACCATTATTTGACGCCCGCTCCATTTCCGTATGCACAGTTACCAAATTACTACTTTGAATATTAGTTAATTCATTACATGGTGGCGCTAACACACTGCTTTCGTCTTCACTGTCATTTCTCAGTTTACTTTGGAGCCTAGTATTACGTTTTTCACACGCCATTATTGTCGCAATATTTCACACGTCAACACAGAAAAACACAATTTGAAGAGCAAAAATAAGAGAACACATTAACATAGCACTGAAAATAATATCTAGTTAATTGCAGCTGCGAAATACTTGGTGCAAATCTACATGCGTGCCACACCTGTTTTACTGTACAACAATGAAAGAGTGCAACTTCAAAGGAAATTCTCTCTATAATTACGCGCTAGCAATAAACAATAGCTACACTAATTACACAAACTACAAGAAAAAATCAGAAGATACCAGTGAGGTATCCTCAGCTAAGGGTCGACATATGAAACGTCCCCTTCGAACAATTATACAAGAGTGTGCTTAAACTGACAAACAATATTTTAAGCGCAACGCAATCTGACTTTCAACAATCCCTACAAAAGAATGGCCCTGACTAACATTAACCTATACCTTTCACAAATCACTTACCTCACAAAAATCTTCGTTACTCGGACTACTGCAATACAGCGAGCGCCACTACTGCCAGCTAAATAAAAGATTCAAACTACGGAAGGCACTAACTACTGATAGGCATAGTTAGCAAACGAAAGATTTTAATAGAGAACAAACAATGTATTTACCTTAATAGTGTTGAAAACTCATAATATACATAGCAGTTCATGACATCCAGTCTTACAAATTTCAAAACTCCGCCATCTCTCTCCCCACATCCACCACTGCTGGCGGCTCACCTCCAACTGCACAACGCTACGCGCTGTTCACATCCAGCTGCCGCTGCCCAACACTACAATGGCAAACAACAATGCAAACTAGCCACAGACTGCACACAGCACAGCCAGTGATTTTCACACAGAGCGCTATGTAACGTTGCCAATAAGAAAACATAAACAGCCTACTTACAACACAAAACAGGTCCGAACGCTGTTGCAGAGGCAACGGAAAAAGCATGCGAAGTTCAGAAGAACGCGAAATCCCGAAGATTGGCTAAAATTTACAGACGCGCGAAATTTGGCACGGACTTCAATGCAAGATGCATTTAATAGGTTCCACAACGAAACATTGTCTCGAAATTTGGTAGAAAATACGAAGAAATTCTGGTCGTACGTAAAGTACACAAGCGACAAGACGCAGTCAATACCTTCACTGCGCAGTGCCGATGGTACTGTTACCGACGACTGTGCCGCTAAAGCGGAGTTATTGAACGCAGTTTTCCGAAATTCCTTCACCAGGGAAGACGAATGGAATATTCCAGAATTTGAAACACGAACAGCTGCTAGCATGAGTTTCTTAGAAGTAGATACCTTAGGGGTTGTGAAGCAACTCAAATCTCTTGATATGGGCAAGTCTTCAGGTCAAGTTTGTATACCGATTAGGTTCCTTTCAAATTACGCTGATACAATAGCTCCCTACTTAGCAATCACATACAACCGCTCGCTCACCGATAGATCCGTACCTACAGATTGGAAAATTGCGCAGGTCGCACCAGTGTTTAGGAAGGGTAGTAGGAGTAATCCATCTAACTACAGACTTATATCATTGACGTCGGTTTGCAGTAGGGTTTTCGAGCATATACTGTATTCAAACATTATGAATCACCTCGAAGGGAACGATCTATTGATACGTAATCAGCATGGTTTCAGAAAACATCGATCTTGTGCAACGTAGCTAGCTCTTTATTCGCACGAAGTAATGGCCGCTATCGACAGGGGATCTCAAGTTGATTCCGTATTTCTAGATTTCCGGAAAGCTTTTGACACCGTTCCTCAGAAGCTACTTCTAATCAAGCTGCGGGCCTATGGTGTACAGTCTCAGTTGTGGGACTGGATTCGTGATTTCGTCAGGAAGGTCGCAGTTCGTAGTAATAGACGGCAAATCATCGAGTAAAACCGAAGTGATATCAGGTGTTCCCCAGGGAAGCGTCCTGGACCTCTGCTATTCCTGATCTATATAAATGACCTGGGTGACAATCTGAGCAGTTCTCTTAGGTTGTTCGCAGATGATGATGTAATTTACCGTCTAGTAAGGTCATCCGAAGACCAGTATCAGTTGCAAAGCGATTTAGAAAAGATTGCTGTATGGTGTGGCAGGTGGCAGTTGACGCTAAATAACGAAAAGTGTGAGGTGATCCACATGAGTTCCAAAAGAAATCCGTTGGAATTCGATTACTCGATAAATAGTACAATTCTCAAGGCTGTCAATTCAACTTAGTACCTGGGTTTTAAAATTACGAACAACTGCAGTTGGAAAGACCACATAGATAATGTTGTGGGGAAGGCAAGCCAAAGGTTGCGTTTCATTGGCAGGACACTTAGAAGATGCAACAAGTCCACTCAAGAGACAGCTTACACTACACTCGTTCGTCCTCTGTTGGAATATTGCTGCGCGGTGTGGGATCCTTACCAGGTGGGATTGCCGGAGGACATCGAAAGGGTGCAAAAAAGGGCAGTTCGTTTTGTATTATCACGTAATAGGGGAGAGAGTGTGGCAGATATGATACGCGAGTTGGGATGGAAGTCATTAAAGCAAAGACGTTTTTCGTCGCGGCGAGATCTATTTCAGTCACCAACTTTCTCTTCCGAATGCGAAAATATTTTGTTGAGCCCAACCTACGTAGGTAGGAATGATCATCAAAATAAAATAAGAGAAATCAGAGCTCGAACAGAAAGGTTTAGGTTTTCGTTTTTCCCGCGCGCTGTTCGGGAGTGAAGTGGTAGAGAGATAGTATGATTGTGGTTCAATGAACCCTCTGCCAAGCACTTAAATGTGAATTGCAGAGTAATCATGTAGATGTAGATGTAACGTTGATGGAAAGCATGTGGATCTGATAAAACCAGCAAGGATTGCATCATTGTTCTTTAACACACCATAGGTTGAGTCAGAGTGTGTCAGTTCCTTGGATGTGACTTCCAAGTAGCGCCAATACTGGCTCAAACAGCCACAAAACATTGCTCACCCGATTATGTTTCCAACAAAGAACGTTGAGCTACTGCGCCAAACACAGTCGAAAGTGAGTTGCATTAGGACAGGTCAAAAGAGGTGTGGTTACACCTTGAAGAAGTAGTTTCCGTTTATCTGCTTACTGTGACCGCATAGAGGAGGAGTTGCAAACAATGCAACACATTGTTAAGGAGAGCCCACTTCGAGCATCTGACGCCGATGTGAAGACTCCAAGGACTTGGACATTTCCATTTGATTATAGATACTTTTGTACTTTACTAGATGACAAACCTGGTATTGCCAGGGTATTAATTTTCCAGTTTCCTAATAGAAACGAAAACAAAAAAAAGAAGTGTCTTTATAGTGAAGCATCGAAAAAATTTCACTCACATTTCTTCGTGAAAACACCTTTAAAATTATGAAACAGTCATACAAAAAATATTCAAATGTGTAAGTACAGTATCCAGATTAAGAAGCATGATCCTGGACAGTTTCTGTAAGGTGAGCGCAGCTGCTTCGCGTGCCTACAACGCGATTTTGTAAACGTCTCTACAGCAAATCCACTTCATAGCTCTACAGACGGCTACCGTTTTCACCTACTGCTGTTTGCACTTCATAGTTATAAGCTGCCTAAAGCGCTTTCTATATGACGGGGATTTCCTGAAGCTGTCTCGACTCTTAAGAGTGTCTTAGTAGTAAGGGATCAACATATTAAAACTTCTTGCATGATGCGGCATTTTTTCACGTATCTCAGTGTCTATGACGTCATATCTCGTGAACTATTTGTTGTACAAAGATCCATTTGTGTAGGTACACTCAGGGACATATGTGGATATTGCCAGCAAAATATATTGTAAATAGATAGTAGGAAAGAAGTAATAAATGTTAAACGTTATGCATGATGAGCTTTTCAGGTATGTCATTGTTTTATGACGTCACTTCTCCTGATCTACGATAAGTAGACGGTTTTTACCCCTATAGTGATTGTTACCTGACTGTAAGGAATATGTGTACCACGTTTGATTGAAATCGGCTCAGTGGTTTAGGAGATGGAACATACATACATACACACACAAAATATACCCTGAAGAGCCAAAGAAACTGGTACACCAGCCTAATATCGTGTACCGTCCCCGCGAGCACGCGGAAGTGCTGCAACACGACGTGGCAAGGACTCGACTAATGTCTGAAGAAGTGGTGGAGGGAACTGATACCATGAAACCTGCCTAGCTGTCCATAAATCCGTAAGAGGACGAGAGGGTGGAGATCTCTTCTACACAGCACGTTGCAAGGCATCCCAGATATGCTCAATAATGTTCATGTCTTGGGAGTTTGGTCGCCAGCGGAAGTGTTTAAACTCAGAAGAGTATTGCTGGAGCCACTCTGCAGCAATTATAGACGTGTGGGGTGTAGCATTGTCCTGCTGGAGTTGCCCAACTCTGTCGGAATGCACATTAGACATGAGGGGTTTAAGGTGATCAGACAGGATGCTTACGTATGTATCACCTGTCAGAGTCGTATCTAGACGCATCCGGGGTCCCATATCACTAAAACTGCACAGGCCCCACACCATTACAGAGTCTGCATCAGCTTGAACAGCTCCTGCTGTCACGCATTCATGAGGTTGTCTCCATACGCGTACACGTCCATCCGCTCAATACGATTTGAAACGAGACTCGTCCGACGAGGCAACGTGTTTCCAGTCATCAACAGTCGAATGTCATTGTTGATGGACCATGGTGAGGCAAAAGCTTTGTATGAGCAGGCCTCCAGCTCCGAAAACCCATATCGGTGATGTTTCGTTGACTGGTTCACACGCTGTCACTTCTTGGTGGCACAGTATTGAAATCTACAACAATTTGCGGAAGGGTTGCACTTCTGTCATGTTGAACGATTGTCTTCAGTCCTCACTGGTCCCGTTCTTGCAGGATCTTTTTCCGCCCAAAGCAATGTCGGAGATTCGATGTTTTACCGGATTCCTGATTCTGATGGTACACTGGTGAAATGGTCTTACGGAAAAATTACCACTTCATTGTTACCTCAGAGATGCTGTGTCCCATCGCTCGTTACCTCAGAGATGCTGTGTCCCACTGCCCGTGCGGTGACTATGACATCACGTTCAAACTCACTTAAATCTTGCTAACCTGCCACTGTAGGAGCAGTAACCGAGCTAACGACTGTGCCAGACACATGTTGTATTATATAGGCGTTGCCAACCACGGCGGAATATTCTGCCTGCTTACATATCTCTGTATTTGAATACACATGCCCATTCGAGTTTCTTTGGCGCTTCAGTGTATTATTTATCTGAAATATATAAAGAAAAAAATTACATGAGATGAGGATGTGGAGCATGTAGTTAGGATTTGTTCACATAGCAGGACATGGTGTTTTGCCAACATCAGTGGGATGATTGCCTCAGTACACATTGCGACTTTGCCTGAGTGACTTACCGATTCTGGGTTGTACGGCCTTCGAATGGAAGCTTTATGATATGACTCTGTCATGGACAGGCTGCAGGCTGAACAGCTCACACAGTACCTAACAGTGTCTAGACGTTAGACTGCACTGAACGCGACCACGCCTGTCAAATCAACGCCGTAGAGACCATTAACAGCGGTAGTGGCTGGGCAAACAACAAACATGTGTAGTAGGAACAAGCACTCATTCGAGGTTTATCGCGTGCTGGTGTGCCGCATTATGGAGACGTTCACCTGGTCCGAGCAGCTTGACATACATTTTGCATATGGTGAAAAGAGTGGCAATGGGCACACAGCATTACGCATCTGCAGGCAACAAAGTCACAATAGGCGTCTGTTTCACCACTCAAAATTTTTGGGCATTGGTCGAGATCTGGGTGAAACAGTGAAAACAGAGCATCGACATGACAGAGATTGCACGTGAGGCATATGCACACCACAACCTAGAGAGGTTCGACATAGACACGTCCGAAAGCACCCGCGCTGTCTCATATGCAGTGCAAAGCTCGCAATCAGCTGCGTAAAGAGGGAAAGTGTGCTACAATCTTCAGAACACACAGCTGCCGTTGGTCTACAAGTTTGCTGCACATGTGGAGTTCAGGCAGCTGTATGATATATATGTTATAAAGCTAATGCCAGGCAGCTGTGTTACGCTGCGTATGTGTTTTTCATGGGCGTGTCGTCCTTCACCCATGAGTGTGTGTTCAACGCCAACAACTGCCATATTTGGGCAGAGGCGAACCTTCACACCACCCACAAACAAGGCCATCAGGGAAAGTTCACCATCAGTGTACATGGTCTACGATTACTCAGTTGGTGTCCGCCCCCGGTAGCTTAGTGATCAGTGCGACAGAATGTTAGTCCTAAGGGCCTGGGTTCGATTCCCGGCTGGGTCGGAGATTTTCTCCGCTCAGGGCCTGGAAGTTGTGTTGTCCCAATCATCATCATTTCATCCCCATCAACTTTCAAGTCACCAAAGTGGCGTCAGATCGAAAGACTTGCACCCAGCGAACAGTCTACCCGACAGGAGGTCGTAGTTACACGACTTTTACATTTTTGCTTGGTTAGTTGCTACACTTTTCCCCTTCGGCTCAAAGGTGACAATTACACAACACCTTCCAGGAAGCGATGCAGGAATTAATGGAGATGGTGTGACTTGTAGACCGTCAAAAGATATGGTTCCAGCACTATTGGGCGCCCACACACTTCAGTCAAGCTGCCAGACCCCATATTAGATGGATCTTCGGGGATTGCTGGATTGGTTGTGATGGCTTTTTAACGTTGCCACCTCGGTCGTGGGCTCATTCTTGTGGGGCCATTTGGAGAAAGTGGTGTATGAAAACAACACGGGAGTCGGCAGAAGACCGAATGGCGAGGCTACATGAACATATGACAACGTTCACACCATGCCTCATGTTTTTGAGCAGGAAAGCCGCGACACCAGAGAAGGCATTCTGAGCACCTACTGTAATTGTGATTAATTCGTAAGTGGTGAAAGCGTTGTTGTGGGGAGTGTAAGCGATCCGATTAAGTAATTTAAACAAGTGAAGAAAACATTATCAATCGCTGTGAAACATTTAGTTTCTAAGGTTTGTTTGCTTATTACAATATATTTAATTTCCGTTACCACCAGAATAAATGGTAGTGTATATTCCTTGTATCTTGTTGTCTGATGCCTCCCATAGTGCCTACATGTAAGGCTCCTCTCCGCTTTTTTGCGTTCATGGTTCCTATCCTTTAAATTCAACAAAGACGCTGACACTTCGGAATGTCCGCAGCTATTCATGTGATGCGGCTGATGGGCGCACACTCCAGTGGAGTAGACGGCGCTGTCTGCTGCTTAGGCTGACAATCGCCCCCATAATTTCCACGCTGTCGTGCTTCGTCTATTACATTCGGTATTTACCACATGGCAAAATATTGGATATTATATAGAGGGTTCCAGGAAACAGTACACTGTAGATAGAAACCTGTGGCAACAGAGAATCTCACTCATGGGAGACAAGACCCGTCTGTGCAACAGCTAGCTCCATCTGCTCCACTGGTTACCTTTCCAATCTGTTGCGATCACCAAATACCAAACACCACAGATCTCGACCTGCCCGCTGTCTGTTCACGTACAACCCCATGCCTGCTGCTGGAGGGAAGGCCAGGCAGACACAGGCCCTACAACTTTTCGACGCTCTGCAGCATCGTCAGATGACACTTCCGGATACATTTTCCTATCCCTCATATCGTTCCTGGTGACGCCTTCTACATCCTCTGAAAGTTTGTTGGTGTAATTTTGAAACGCCCTGTACATATATGAGCATATGTGAATTAATGATTTTTGATAACTTTATCAGAGGTCAAAATATAGTGTCTAAAAAGTAAATATAACAGTCTAGATCGCAAGGCACGTATATTGTAAGTAGGCTGTATAGTTTTTTATGTTGGAAACGCCACATAGCGCCCTGTATGAATATCACTGGCTGTGCTGTGTGCAGTCTGTGGCTGGTTGGCATTGTTGGAATATTCGCTATTGTAGTGTTGGGCAGTTGGATGGGAACATCGCGTAGCGTTGCACAGTTGGAGGTGAGGCGCCAGCAGCGGTGGATGTGGGAAGAGAGATGGCAGAATCTTGAGAGCGGACGATCTGGACGTGTGTCCATCAGAAAGAGTAAATTTGTAATACTGGATATCATGAACTGATATATATGATCACTTTTGAACATTATTAAGGTAAATAGATTGTTTGTTCTCTATCAAAATCTTTCATTTGCTAACTATGCCTATCAGTAGTTAGTGCCTTCAGTAGTTAGAATCCTTTATTTAGTTGGCAGTATTGGCGCTCGCTGTATTGCAGTAGTTCGGGTAGCGAAGATTTTTGTGAGTTAAGTGATTTATGAAACGTATAGGTTATTGTTAGTCAGGGCCATTCTTTTGTAGGGATTATAGAAAGTCAGATTGCTTTGCGCTAAAAATATTGTGTGTCAGTTTAGTGTTGATCAGAATAAGTAAAGAGAGAAATGTCTGAGTACGTTCAGTTCTGTTCAACTGTTTGAAAATCAAATAACGTAAGAGGTTTACCAGCACAGTAATTCACTAATTTTTCTAAGGTGAGGTTTCAATATTAAAAGGTGTCCAGTTTCGATCATCACATGACCATCTTCAGACCTACAGCCATCCTGAGGGACAATGGCTGTGAATGGAGCAGAAACTCGTGAATGACGATATTCAGTCGCAGCTTTGCAAATGTTTCCCTGGATGGCGATTGGGGGGGGGGGGGGGGCGGTAAGTGGCCCTCAGTGCTCCCCAAATTTGCTTTGGACCAAAACCACCTCTCATCCTCGACCGCATCACCACCCACCAGTGGCCATTATTGCCCCACTGAGAACCGCTGTTGTGAACAGAAACACACTTCCTGATCAAGATACTGAAGAGACTGGTGAGCTCTACTGTGGCAGTGACATACAGGAACTGCCTGATAGAAGTAGTTACAGGGGAAGTGTAAGCATGGAGAAAGAAACTCAGGGTTGAGCAGAAAACATGTGCTTCGCTGTCATAAAATTCACGAAACGTTTTTATTGAATGTTTGCAAATTTTAATACAACAAGATATATTTTTAAAACAATGTGGAAGGAGAGCAGGGAGTCATAGATATTTCTCCTGTTGTAACAACAGAAGAGATGATCTTGTTTTGATAAGCGCCATGAGCCACTGGTCGCATACTTCTTTTATGCACAGTACTCCCGGGTTGTCACCGTTGCTGCTGCCGTAGGCGCGGCATGAGGCAGGTCTCAACCAGCTCCTCCATCGCCTCTGTCATCCTCGAACGAAAGCGTTCATCATGCTGGTATGCGTCTTTGACAAAATCCTTCCGCACCGTCACGTAATTCTCCAGGTCGATATCCTGTGGACAAGAAAAACGTATTCACATATCTTCTGCAGTTTTCATATCCTAGACTTCGATAACAGTCCTAACAAACTCGTATGTCTTTCGTTGATGGAGAGCTAGTAGAGACACGGATGAGGGATTTCTAGCAAGGATGAAGAAATGGATTCTAAAGACAATCAAATTCCTATTTTAAAATGGCATTATCACATTTTCTCTTTACCGAGCCCTACACGAAGATGCAATAAGGCAAGTAGCAGAAGATCGCAACGAGCATAAAAGCCAAGGAGATCAAATAAAAGCTTGCAGCTGGAATTACTATCCTTGCTAGAAACATGCCTGTGTTCAAGTGAAGTATGTGACTGCTATGTTCCGCAAATTCTTTGAGTGTGGCAATTCAAACTTAAATGGAACATTGTCTCATCATCGAACGCTGTTCCACGTAAGTAAAATGTTAGCTTCCATTTACGTGTCGGGAATGAATTCACAAATTTCCATCACAATTAAGAAGAGCTTGTGGCAGTTGAATTATGTTTGATTAGAAACTTAAACTTCGCTGCAAAGCAATGCAGACGGACACGTGAGGCATGGATAACTCTCGGCTGAAACGATGAGTAAATTGCTATGGAGCACGTGCAAAAATTTGCTGAATGTGCTCCATGTTTTGGAGGAGCACAGGGGAGTGACCTGTGTATTCCTTGCATACATAAACAACAACTTCTTTAAACAGCTGGTGCTGTGACCTAATTCTATGAGCCATTCATTCTATGAAAAATTATGCTGCACAGTTACACCTAATGACGTTTAGAAAGGATACGTTAAATACAGTTGGTGGTGGACTATTTATTGCTGTTAGAAGTAGTTTACCTTGTAGTGAAAATGAAGAAGTTAGTTCCTGTAATTTATTATGGGTAGAAATTGTACTTGAAACCGGAACAAATTAACAATTGGTTCTTTCCATCGATATCTCGACTCACATGATTCAGTTGTTGATCAGTCCATAGAAGACTTGTCTCATTTCAAATAGGTACCCACTCATTCAATTATAATTGGCGGTGACTTCAATCTACCCTAAATATGTTGGCAAAAATACATGTTTAAAATCGATGGTAGGCATAAAATGTCCAGAATCATACTGAATGCTTTCTCCGAAAATTATTCCGACTAATTAGTTCAGGAGTCCAATCTAAGTGTAAACAGATGCGAAAACATACTTGACCTGTTGAAAACAAATAATCCTGACCAAATAGAGAGCATCATGACTGATACACAGATAAGTGACCACAAGGTCGTTGCAGCAAGACTGAATATAGTAACATCCAAATCCACAAAAAATAATCACAAAATATGTCTATCTAAAAAATCAAATAAAAATTCACTTGACGTCTTCCTTCCAAACTAGCTCTGTAAGTGGCTTAAATTTTTTCTAGTATCGACTTTAATGGAGACATTTATACCAAAATAGCAAATCGTGCAATGCTTCGTATTTACTAATTATATGTGGGAATTGGATGTACATGCTAATCGCCATCTCCCTCTCTCTTTTTGGCGATCGCCTCCTCCCCCTCTCTTTGTCTGTCTCCTCCTTCCTCCTCTCTAAATTCATTTCCTCTCATCCCTCTGCCCACATCCTCTTACCCCTCTCTTTGAATTTTAGCCATGTGTACAGGTGTTGAAAAGGAAAACTTGATTGGGAATTGAAGTCGCTTAAAATGAGTGAGTAAATCTGTTGGGATCTTTGGTGTATGGGGTGTGACACAAACCTCTCCATCTGATGATCTGTGAGAATAGTACCTTCAACGACTGTTTATTGCATGATTTTAATTTGCAAACAGATTTTATTTTATTTATTTATTGTTCCGTGGGACCAAATTAAGGAGAAGTCTCCATGGTCTTGGAACGAGTCAATACATGAAATTATAACACGATATTAGAAACAGATAAAATGAAATATAAAAAAACACATTCAGGTGACAAGTCGTAAGTTTAAATAAAGAAAATCAACAGTGTAACACTGGAATTTGCTTAATTTTTTAGCTCTTCCAGGAGCTCCTCGACAGAATGGAAGGAGTGAGCCATGAGGAAACTCTTCAGTTTAGACTTAAAAGAGTTTGGGCTACTGCTAAGATTTTTGAGTTCTTATGGTAGCTTATTGAAAATGGATGCAGCAGAATACTGCACTCCTTTCTGCACAAGAGTCAAGGAAGTGCATTCCACATGCAGATTGGATTTCTGCCTAGTATTAACTGAGTGAAAGCTGCTATCTCTTGGGAATAGGCTAATGTTGCTAACAAGAAACGACGTTAAAGAAAATATATACTGTGAGGGCAATGTCAGAATTCCCAGACTATTGAATAGGGGTCGACAAGACGTTCTCGATAGGATTACGAAGTTTTGGACAATGCAATATTATGAAATATTTAAGATTTTTGGTGGCAGTGTCTGCCTGTGACAACTTTCGCACACACACACGCATTATATACAATATATATTTAAAAGCATGTAACCTATGTGTGTCTGAAAATTTAGCAGCAAGTCATGTAAACATCTGAAGTAAATCATCAATAACTTTTTGAAACTTTTGCTAGCAGCCTATCCTTTTGTGTGTTGTAGATATACATATTTATGTACCATATATATTAAAAATATGTATACTACACCTGGATGAATGTTTTTAGAGTAGTGTATAAAAATCTAAATTGGCCAAGAACTTTCTAGAGCTTTGGCAATAATGTTGAAATACAACTTATTTTTATGTAGTGGTAGTGTAGATATAGATATTCGTGTACAATATATATTAAAAGAGGCGAAGTCCATGTCCATCTGAATGGTCATAGGAGTGGCATGTAAAAATCTAAAATAAGTCAGTCAGAAACATTTAGAGACTTCTGGCTAACTACCTTCCTCTTTATATAATAAATATATTTATATGGTATACAGTTAAAATATGTAGTCCATGTCCTTCAGAATATTACAGTATAGCAGTGTAGTGTAAAAAATTGTAGTAAAAAGGTCGAGAACTTTTCGATATATGTGCTATCATTATTTATCTTACACACATAAAGGCGGTTGGGTAAGAACCAGCAATTGGGAGACTAATCTAGTGTTAGCGAACTGCTCGCAATTACTTCGTGTCTTACTTTTTGGGCGTCACACAAGTTGCAGTCGGTTTCTGGCATTAACGCTTGTAGGTCTTGGGATTCAACTTCTGATTTATATGGCCGTGATGATCCATCATAGAATTCAAAAAATCTGCGGTAGCTATGCTCAATGTCAGCTCAGACTCTGTTTTTGAGAGGACAAGCGACTTTAATGCGATGTCGCCAGCGACAATTTGAGTTAACGGCGGGCTTCATTTCTGAAGTAGCTCAGAGTTGTGCTGTTGGACTGTGTGATGACTATGTCAGACTTATAATTACATGAAAAAGTAGTCAAGTTTATTGAATGACAAACTCTGGTGAGGCTCATGGAACTTATTTTCTGTGTAAGTGAACGTAACGTAAGCCTTAAGTAATGTTGTATCAGAAATTTGAAATATTTGGACGATGAACTGAACAGTAACAATATTTGGCTCAATTTAAGAAAATTAGTGAGATTGATTAAGCGGAACGAACAGTCGAAACCTGTAAATTCAAATTTTGTAAGACCGTGGTTAGTAATGGGAACTACTGAAGGCTAGAATTGACACATTTGATTTAAACAGTTTATTCTACACAAATGTTATTTGAACATCGGAATTTTTAGTTTACATTGATCTAGATTTCTCCCAGTTTGCACTCGGAAGTGAAATATTCGTGGACGATTTCCCATTCAACATTTGATTGTTCTAGCAAAAATTGTCAAGCTGCAAAGTAGAAATATTTGCCGATCAACAATGTTTACATAATATCGATGTTGCGAGTTTAAGCATCAGTTTCAATATCGATACTGAAGTCTTTGAAAGATCATGACATCGATTTTAAAGAGAAAACATAGACCTTCGATGTTGGCAATAAATTCAGGCTACTCTTCACCAGAGTCAATAACTTTTTCTTCATAAACGAATTTTTTTCTGATCATATCTCATAAAGATATCCATAGGTGACCACAATGGGGAGGGGGGGGGCGTCACTTGGAGTTAGCTACGGGATTTTTAGTCGTAACAGAATTTTCTCCAAGTACTAGCAATGTTTATCTGAGACTCCACTAAGCTGCAGTTTTATCACTGCCGACGGCGACGGAGAATACTGCAGCTGTAGCAATCACTGTATTCATGGCTGTCCGTCGTTGTCACTCTGCTCGTGGGTAATTATGCCGATTCTTTGGTGGGTCTGCGGGACAGCCTCTTTCTATCACTTCCTCGTAAATTCCTTACCGAACTGCAGAAAGAAAACGGTCTAGCAACTTAGTGCACGGATTCCATCATCAGCAACTACTTTCACAGCATTAAAACGTCAGTAGCACGTGTGACAATCATTCTTCCACAATTATTGTAACGTCACACGCTTCTTGCTCCACAATGGAGAGCATACCATTTGCCTGTGCAGAACGAAAACTCATAATGGCTTGCTAACTCTTCATTCAGTTTCACACAACAGAGCTATGGTAGTACACTCGTAAAAACACAGTCAATCTATACTACAGATGTGTACATGTACACATGATCCCAAATACTACGTGTGAACTCGAGAGAACTAACTCTTCAGGGTGGGGCCGTTCTCAAAATGGATGGGTGCAACACAGCACATCATACAGTCACACAGAGTTGCGAATTTAGAATTCCAATTGGCATTGGTGCACAACAGTGTGACAAATTGGAGATTCCCAAATCCACCAAGTAGAATACTGCCATTGGATACACTTAACCTAACTAACAACAAAAAATGTAGCCTCTAAAATATATTTTGTTCAACTTCAATTACGCCACTCAAAATAAAAATTATAAAGCATGAAAGTAATGTCGTAAATACATTAACGCCATCAGATGTAAAGTTTTATAAGCAAATAAAATTTTTTAATTGGTTTTAAAGTAAGTGAGTCTTCTTTCAAAAGTTTATCCCCTGTTTCACCACATCAAGAAGAATTAATGTGGTATTTTCTGAATCAAGCTGCGTTATTTTCTGTTTACAATTTTTAATTCTCTGTTTGAACCTAGTATTAAGGGATCGGAAATAATTTTTTGTGAATATTTTCTAGATTTATTGCATTACTCGTTGGATACAAGGATTTAAACATATGAGGATGTACTTTCAGATCGCTGGATCAAAAAGTTGGCACCCACATTCATATTAATAAGATGAAAGTCCGCGTCCTTAAGTGGGTGGTCAGCACATCTGACTGCCACGCAGTGGGACCTGGGTCAGAGATTTTCTCCCCTCAGGGACTGGGTGTTGTGTTATTCCCGTGATCATTTCGTCATAATTTCACCTTCATCGACATGCAGATCGCTCAAGTGGCGTCAACTGAAAACACTTGCAACTCGGCAGCCGCACTTCCTCAGGTGGACTACTGCCCAACAGTGCCATATGATCATTTCAGTAACAAAAAACGTATCCATATAATATTGAAATGTTTATAATGTTTAGGTACCGAAACAATTTGCCTTAAAAATAGTAGATAAATACCTACCGACCTTTTGAGATACAATAAGTTTTGTGTATTTCTTGTCTAATTTAGTTTTTGGGGCATGTGACGTTCTCAACACACCGAATCAGTCACAGGGGGTGCACAAAAATATGGAAACGCAAAAAACACAACATATCACAATGCGTAATACGGTGTAGAAAACCCGTTGGCATTCAAAATAGCTTCCACTCATCTCTAATTGGATAAATACAGGACCTGCATGGTTTTCGAGCGAATCTTGTACCGTTCTTCCTGCAAAATAGTTGTAAGTTCACGTAACGATAATGGAGGTATATAGCGATCATACTTAAACCTTCTCTCCAAAGTATACCGTGAAAGCTCGATAATATTGAAATTGGCGACTGTGGCGGCCAAGGGAGATGGAATAATTCATCCTTGCGCCCTAGAAGCAGTCCTGGACGATGAAATCTGTGTGAAGAGAGGCCCTAACGTCTTCGGAACACAGCCAAAATGGTCACATAATCCTTGGCAGTAATGCTACATTTCCGAGTAACCTTGGTGCCCGTGGAACATTACCATATGGCTGCCCAGATCATCACCGATCCCACGCCGATTTGGTCAGAAATTAGAAACAGTATGAAACAAGACTCATCCGATCATGTGACTTTCTTTCATTGCTCCGTAGTCGAGGTTCTATGGCTTTGGCACCACGTTTCTATGTTGCAGGAATTCCTGCTCGCCATGCAATTCGCTGCTGATGGAGCTTTCTTGGTATTATTTTTGTGCTGACACGGTTCGCGAGTGCGACATTCAGGTCTGCAGTGTTTTTTTGCAGCTGTCGTGCTCTTCAATGACCGTCCTTCACGACCACTCAACATATATTTTCTTCCAGTTGTGACTTAATGGAGAATGCTTTTTCAGCTTTCCTTGTATGTGGAATAAATATTTAATTAGTTGCCTCTTGAAACAGCAAACTCTTTTGTTTCTTTGCTTACGAAAGAGCCAAACCTGCGAGCACCAACAATTTTTCCACATTCGTATTCACTTAGTTCCGACATAATGCTCTCACAACTATGCAAAAAGTTGTTCTCCCGGTGCTCTGTACGTGAATAGAACGGGAAGGAACTCTCGTAACGGGTACAGTGGGACGTACTGTCGGCCATGCACTTCGCGGTGGTTCGCAGAGTATACAAAATGTAGATGTTTTGACCACGACTGATTGCTGCGTATCGAGGGTATTGCAGAGGTACCGTTCGTGGACAAATACTGCAGTGCAGCTTGCAAGGTGGGTTAGCATCTGAATTATGTTCAAGCATGCATTTCTAGCCGTGTTTCCATATTTTTGTCGAATCCCTATATACGCAATCTGCCAGTTTGCCTCATCCTGGGAAAAAATCATTTGACACTCATGACTGCGTCATTGCAGTGATTAAAGTAACGGAAGTATCATTTAGAAGAAAAATTCGTACCTCGCGTTTTTCCCATATCATCAGTTCGTTAGCACGTATTAGGTTGTAAGAGGGCCATGACTAAGGAATTTGTTGCTAACTCACTCGAGCAGATGTAACTTGGATGGATTGCTCACGCGCTGCCTGCGACGTGTAAGCTATAAGAGACACGCAGACCAGAGAGTAGTGTCGGCAGCAGTAGTGGTAGTAGCTCGCAGTCGGGCGGTTCTGTCAAGTCGCTCTTAGAGAGCAGTTGTCTAGTTGTATAGCTCACAGAGAGCACTTGTGTCCTGTATGGAATTATCAAGGCCGGTTGTGGAGAACGATGGTGGTGCCTGAGCGATGTACTATAAGGTAAAAGCAAAAATTATTATTATTTATTGCCGCGCACATATGTAATTTGCAACAACTCATTTTGTACTATTGTTATGTCAAAGTCACATGTAAATATTTTTCAATAATTTTTCAATAATAATCTTTCTTATAAAGATAACTTTTGACAGTCATTTATCTGAATTTAAAGTTTTTACCACTTCCTCCTATCCATAGTCATGCCAATTATCATAAATAAAATCAGTTGTTTTTCATACATAACAAAATCTAGCGGCCAGCAATGCACAGGGCTGTGCCAGAAAAATTTCTTATAAGAGCAGACAACATAATTGAGGTAAGAATCTTCAGTTTATTCAGAATGACTATTCAGGGCCATGACGCAGCACTGCTGACATGTAGATTTACCAGTTTGGATTCACAGTCAGTTAATTATTGAAAGGTTATATATGAGTTTCAATTTTATTGAGAGGTTAGTCACCATTTATTCCGAGGTTGAGGAAATAATCTGTTGGGAGGTTACACTTGTCGGCAGCCAGCCAGGATCATATTTTTTGTGAATTTCTGAGAAATAGTCACTTATATATCTGCGTGCCGACCACCAGTAATTATTCTTATCTAAATGACGAGCAAACAAATTCAATTATGTCCACAGTCAGTTTAACCACAATTGATGACGCGGCACGTTCTGTTACCATGAACGCTGCCCAAATTGGCACACCTGATCTGCAAAATTTACACAGTGAACAGATAAATGTTTCTAACGAAGATGAACAATGTACTCAAAGTACGTCAGATTTATTTGATTCCGATGTAGTGACCAACAGTGCACTTCCAATTAGCAAACCTTTTCGCGAATCAGACAATGACCAAATGGTCACACAAAACGGGACAAATGCAGAGACACTATTACACAGCACGGAGAATAGAGTCGCTAATTTTGGAATGGATCAAGTTATGGCAGTATTGCTACAACTTAATGAAAATCTCAAACAGTCGAATGAAAAACAAGACAACAATTATAGACAACTAAATGAAAAACACGACTACTATTTCAAACAGTTGAATGAAAAACAAGACAGCAGTTACAAACAACTTAGTGAACAGATTACAGCCGTTGCCGTGAAGTATCATGATACCAAAGAACAGTTGTGTGGGGAAATTAAGGCTTGTCCTAGGAATAGTAGTGAAGAAATTAGATACGTTGCACAAGAATTACGTAATACACATGCAGCCACAACAAAATTACTTAGAGATGAAATCAGTGCAGTTGCTAAACAATGTTCAGAAAATGCAACATAGTTACACGACGAGTTTAATGTCAGCAGAACTTTCACGCACTCTGGATGCGAAAGCCGACAAGAAATTTGAACAACAGAACAGCCAAATTGAAGAACGTTTTAATCACCATCTACAAAACAGTGAAACGCGTTGCCGTAAATTCGTACAGAAACAGAAAAAGTAAAGAAACAAGTCATGGAAACAATTACTACACCGATACAGGAAGACAAGCGTAAGTTGCTTACGAAAGCAAAATCATACGTAGACACCAACATTGCTACAGTATCAGACGAAATCAATACTATCAAACAGTTGAACACTGAATTGCATGATGAAATCTCCGATCTAAAAACAAAAACAGACACTAATATTCAGAATTTGGAAAATAAATACACAGTAGACTTTGACAGTGACCAGCAGGCTTGAACAATTGGAATTAATACAGAATCTCGATGCCATTAAAACAGACATTAAAGAAATTAAACAGAATCACACGTAAAATGCAAAAACAAATTAATACTTGTGACACTAAAAATGACGATCAGGTAAAAACACTGACTGAAAAATTTGTTGAATTGGCCAATTGTATTGACGTTATCGAAAATTACAATGACACCAAATCAGACGATACGTCACCAGTTTGGTTCAATCAAACATCCGAATTCCAAAATATACAGCAGACAGTCAGTGAGATAGGTACGTCCAGTAATACATTACGTAGAAAATTGTCATCTTTACAGCGAGAAGTGACAGAAATGAAAAATGTTTCAGCCTCTCCTCTAACAAGTCACAGCATACGCCACATTCTGAACATTTATCACACTCACACAGCCAGTATAACTTAGGTAATTTACAGAGAGTACGTGACAGATTCTGAACAGAGACAGAAAAACAGATTCTCATACAATCCTGAACCTGCTCAGACATTCAGAGACGATAATTTTGATTACAAGCACTTTCTATCCGTGAGAAAATTTAAGGTATTTGAAATGACAGAACACAAATACACCCTTTGGACTGGATACAACAGTTTGCTTTTGCATTCCCACCGGCTTGGCCTGTAACGCAGAAACTAAAATTTATTTGCAGCTTTTGACCTCAGGGGATTCATTACACTTCGATGAATATGTGCTGTAGCGTGCACAGGGCCCCGAACCGTAGTAGTGCTATTTCGTCTTTAGTTTTCTGCACTGCTGCCTACTCTTTTACTATCCTTTATATATATCAAAACAACTCTTCAGCTATCGATCTATCTAGGATTAGGAATGAGTAAAGAAAATCTGATATGACAAGTTTTACCTGAAAGTGACAGTTTTCATTAGACACTCCCGAAATAACAAGAACTACCAGTATAATTTTAATAACAGACAGAATTTTAATCAACGGTATCCTCATAATTATCAGCAACAGCAAACATATTTTGGCAACAATAGAGGCTTTTCCCCACAACAACAACAAAACCAGCCGGTTAGCATACCTAACCAACAATGTAATGTGGAAGGTCAACCAAGCTTTAATATTTCGCCGCCTATACGTATAGCGTCGGCTCCGCCAAATAGTAACGCACAGCAACAAGGAAATCACTCCTGTCGCAACGCGCCGTATAGTAATGACTATCATGACAGACGTAAAAGTAATGAGCACAGTTTTCAGCGTACATTTAATAACAGCAAGTTTTGTCAGCAGCAGAATCATCCACAACCGCAGACTATCATGCATGAACCAGACAGTCGATATCGTCCCCAACCTAATACGTCAGGACGAAATAACAGAACAGTACAAATAGTCGAAATGCTACAGCATCCTCGTGCAAATAACAGCACGTCAGAAAGAATGTGACTAGGTACAGTACAGGCTGCATCTTCCAGCAACGTAAGCAATACTTTTGATACACAGAATCTTGTTCAAGAAAATGTTATTGCTTTTGACGACATCCGAGACACACTTTTACATGAAAAACAAGTTATACAAAAAACCATTTCCCACCCTGTTATTTGAAGTAAAGATTGGATCACCCACATTTTCATCATTAATCGATTCTGGATCACCTGTGTCAGTCATAAATGAAGAAACTTAAAAGAATGTAACAAAGAATATACCTATCCTACGATACCATTAGGCAAAACTAAAGTAAAAGGAGCGGTACCTGGTAAAGGAGCAGATGTAAAATTACAGACACACTTATCATTTTGTATTGCAGATCATACGTTCCACACAAATCTTTGGATTGTTCGCTTATTGACAACAGGCGTTATTTTAGGTACGAATTTTTTGGTACAACATGACGCAATTATTGACTTTCAAAGTTCCTATTTGATGCTAAAGGATGAAAAGGTACAACTGGAATTAGAATTTCAGCACGCTTTATCAGCAGAAGAACAGCAATTAATCGGACAGAGGTCATTTCTACATCGCGTAACATAGACTGTTATTCCACATTGTTCACAGATACGTATGTACACAATACAATACACCAGACGAAGCCGAATATGACATTATGCAAATGATTTCTGAGGAGGTAAAACAGAGCAGTGGAAATACAGATGACGAACGTACAGAGCTACGCAAAATTCTTTTACAGCAAGCTCCAGTTTTTGACAACATTCCTGGTACTATGTCCGGTTTTATGTATAAATTTCAAGTTAAACAGCACGACACGTTTAAAGCCAAACATTATCCTATTCCATATTTCCACAGAGAACAAGTCAGGAAAGAATTGCAAACTATGTTTGACCAAGGAATAATTGAACCGGCTGTTAGTCCGTACATAAACCCGCTCCATATTGTTGAGAAAAAGGAAGGCTCACTTCCCCTCGTACTTGATTAGCGTCATGTCAACGACATTATTATTAATGAAACAGATCGCCCACAGACACTAGAAGAACTTCTACAGAAATTTCATGGTACTGCTGTTTATTCCAAATTAGATTTAAAATCGGAATTTTGGCAAATTCAGCTCCATCCGAACTGCAAAAAGTACATAGCATTTCTCTGTTTTGGTGAATGTTATCAATTTTGTAAACTATCGCTCGGTCTAACAATTTCTTCAGCAGCATTTATTCGCGTTTTGAATACTATAGTTCCGGCAGAACTTAAAGACAGAATCGCAACGTATGTAGACGACATCCTTATCGCAGAAGCTAACTGGTCTGAGCACAATTCGATTCTTGAACAAGTGTTGCAAACTTTTCATGCACAAGGACTCACAGTTAATCTTAGCAAATCGCACTTTGGCAAAACTTCCATGACATTTCTTGGACATGTAATTTCAGCAGAAGGCATCGCGCCTGACCCGGAAAAACTTCAAGCCTTACGTGACATTACTGTTCCAACGACCAAGAAACAACTACGCAGCTTTCTGGGTTTAATTAACTTTTTCCGTAAATTTATTCATTACTCTGGTTTAGACAGCCCTAGATTATGCCAGTTGACGGGTAAAAACGCTATTTGGTCCTGGGATAGTCAAGCACAGTCTGAGTTTGTTAATCTGAAACATGCCTTGTTAAATGCACCACTTTTATCACACCCAGATCCTACCCAAAATTTTTCCATTGCCACCGACAGTTCTAATACAGCTTTAGGCGTACACACATTTTTCAGGAAACTGAAAAAGACGGTACTACAGTAATTAAAAACATCGCCTTTGTAAATCGAATTCTGTCGCTTGCTGAACGCAATTATTCTGTTACAGAACTTGAAACATTATGTGTTGTATGGGCATTTTCCAGATTTAGGAATTTTCTTTATGGAAAACAGTTAATTATTGAAAGGTTATATATGAGTCACAATTTTATTGAGAGGTTAGTCACCATTTATTCCAAGGTTAAGGAAATAGTCTGTTGAGGGGTTACAAGGTTGTTGCGTAAGTTCGTAGCCTTTTAATTTTACATGGTGGCATTCTGGTTGCTATGGGTTTCTTTATCGACTGTAATTTTTATTTGTGATTCACTGCTGCTGTTTTAGTTTACATATTGTCATTTGGAGATAGCTAGTGGATCGATCGACTCTAGAAAATGGAGTGACAAATGGAGAGTTCGAAACATTTACGACATGTTCTTCCGTCTGAGTTCAGTGGAGGGGTAACAGCATTGGAGGCAACCAGAAACATTTGCGCAATGTACGAGGGTTGAAACTTTAACAGTGGCAACTATTTATTTACATCTCGTACAAAACAGAAACGTGTTTCGAAGTTTTACTGACCTTCAAAGTAGTCACCAGCATTGTGTATAACCCGTTGCCAGCCATGTGGAAGTCGTAGGAAACTCTTAGCAGTGCCAGTTGTGTTGACAGTTCGAGCAGCGTGGTCTATTGCCCGCGAATTTGTAGCGCTTCTGAAGCGAATGCCGTGAAGTGTTTCCTTGAGTTTAGAAATGGAGTTGAACTCATGAGGGCTTAAGTCAGGGGAGTGCAGTAGGTGGTATAGCACTTAGCAGCCCCATCAGTCAAACAAATAAGTAACAGCTTGCACTGTACATGCTTGAACATTTTCCTTCAAAATGATGGTCAGGTTCTGCAGAAAATGTCATCGCTTTGAAACATGTATCTATTTTGTACGAGTTGTAAATAAATAGTTATCACTATTAAAGTTCCAACCCTCGCATAAGGATAATGCCATTGGGCAGAGCACGGCAAGAAAATAGTTTTGTCGTTTTAAGGAGGACTGTTTTGACATTAGTGACTCTCCACTTTCAGGAAGACATTTGGGGTGTGATGGAGACGGTTAAACGCATTAATCCACAATGATCCACGTCACGGTACTCAAGAGCAGGCAAGTGTGATCAACTGTGATCATTCCCTCATCGTGCGACATTTGCATGCTGTGGAAAGGTTCAAAAATCGGGTGTATGGCTATCGACTGCGCTAAGTGAAAACCAGCAGGTGGCCATATGTTCATCACTGCTTGCTCATCATAATTGGTTCTTGAAAAACGCCGACCATTCCTATCCTGTATCGTTCCTGGTCACGAGAAATGGTGTCTGCATGCTAACATAAGGAAAGAAAGGAATGACTGAGTCCAAACAATGCAGCAGCTAGCCATGCAAAGAGCTGTGCACATCCCCAAAGACAATGTTACGCATCTGGTGAAACGCGACGATGTGGTGTGGTACAAATTGTTTCCCCGTCATGTAACCATCACTGCTGACATTTATTGTCAATAACTGAGACTTCTTGCGGACGCAGTCCAATAACAATGACAGGAAGACTACGTGAAGTGCTGCTACTCCAATATAAATCGCATTCTGCTAGACTGACAATAAACACTATACAGTAGCTGGGTTGGGAAGTCATTCCGCACCCACCTTATTCACCTGATCTGCACCCTCAGATTGTTACGTTTCCCACTCTCTCTCGAACAACCTTTGAACAACCTTTGAACTTCTTTCTGGATGGAAATGCGCTCCGAACATGGCTGGACGAGTTCTTCGCCTCAAAATCACGTGATTTCTACAGTCGCGGAATCGAAAATTTACCGTAACATTGGCATACTGTTATAAACAGTAAAGGAGACTATATTGTTGAAGACTATTGTCTGTTATTTGTATCTGCTGCGTTTATTAAACTCACGGAAAAAAGCTACCAACTTATGCATCAATCCTATTAATCGATCAAAAAGAATGTCAAACTGTCTGAGATAACTGTAGTTGGAGTCACAAACGATGGCGATCGAGTTTAGGCTTGTTCTGCGCACTTACGTCACGCATACTCCGACGGCCAATGAGCGATCAGCAGTGTTCCGAGCGCTCTGCTCCTATAGCCAATGCGAGCATTAAATGTGATCGTAGCGAGTTGTTTAGTGAATTTGTATTTCATTTGTTGCGAGTTATCACTGCTGATGGTGGTGGTAAGTGATAAATTCTGCATAAGCAAGCGAGAAATATAATTTGCTGGATATACGGTTCCTTCAAGCGGAAACACGCGCATTCGCGTACCTCAACTGTCGCTTGCAATCGTCAACAATGCCATTCCCGTCCGTGCCTCGACATGCGTGAACCGCCATCGTCCGTGAATCGAACTATAAAAGAAATGTTACTTTATTTAAACAAAGTATAGCAGCAAGTGATTAGCCTCAAACTAATTCAAGTAGCCACCAGAGGGTATTCAACTTACTATACGACTGAAACGTTTGTGTAGCTGCGGCCAGTGATTAATAATTTAATTTCCATGTTAGTACACCACCATTGTTAACTGCGACAAATTTTGTAGACCTGGCGGATGTCTATAACATTCTGCAGCTTGTGAGATTTGCGTAGTAAAGTACGTGGAAATGGTAAACTAATCTGACTAACTAATACGTTCAGTATTAAAATATGAGGCGTACAACCAGTGTAGACTACCGGAGATGGTCTGAAGAGTTAACATCGTAATAAAAATCAAAAAGCGCTTTCTACTGACTGAGCGTCTTCACGTATTAGTCGTGTCAACGCTGTTTGCTCGTGCATTCAAAAACAAAAAGTTGCAACAAACCTTAAAACATGTTTGAAGGCAGTCAAAATCGTTAAGGACTTCCTTGTAGCTGTTGAAACGACTGTCAGTGAGGCTGGACAGCATGACTGTACATCATACGATAACAGAGAATCTGGGTTTGATTTATGGAGTGAAAATTGAAATGAAATACAGAAGTAAAACTGCTACGGTCAAGATCGCAAATTATAATTTCATTAATGATGACCAGTTTCGGTGAATCTAAGTTGTAATAATCGGATGTGTAAAGCATAGAGATTGAAACTAAAGCTTAGTTCGGTCAGATCTAATAAGGTGGGGGAACGTGCAGTATTTGCACAACACGAATATATGCAACATGCCTGATGTAAATAAACTTATATAAATCTCCATCATACGCACAAGTCGTAACTCGTAATTCCAGGAACAGGAAGAAAGTGATGCATTGGCATATCAATAATGCAACAAGATTTACCTAAAATTCATGCATGTTACACCGACTGCACAAGCTCATATTCGTACAATAGGTGGAAGAGGCTCAGTATCCCCTAGTCAGAAATAAAAATGTTACGAACTACGAGCAGATGGCACTGCAATTGTAATCATACAGAAATACAGTTGTAACACATAAAGAATAAGGAAGAAATTCTGTCCAAGGAGTACACAAAACAGTGTAATATACAAAGTTTGTATATAATAAAATAAAACAAGTAATCCAAACCGGAGTATATTGGAATAACAAGAAACCTTTTATAAAAATGTTCTTTAAACTTTTGAAATTTTAGAATTGCAGTTCTTATAACAATGTAAAAGAAAGTGCTGTATACCAACTGGGTGATGAATAAGTGAGATAGTGAGCTAGCTGCGCCAGGGAGACCCCTACCTGTAACTACATGAGCGCCAACTCACAACTGGCGCCAAGATGAATGGCTAGTTCCGATGCGTAACGTAAAATTCACCTCAAGTTCCCATTCAGATTTTTGTAGGCCCGCAGTACAATCGATTTCCGCCATCAAGAAACAACAACACGACATATGACCGAAACAGAAACCCGTCAGTATTTATCTACAATTGACTATGAATTTCCAGAATGAGATTTTCACTCTGCAGCGGAGTGTGCGCTGATATGAAACTTCCTGGCAGATTAAAACTGTGTGCCCGACCGAGACTCGAACTCGTGACATTTGCCTTTCGCGGGCAAGTGCTCTACCAACTGAGCTACCGAAGCACAACTTACGGCCGGTACTCACAGCTTTACTTCTGCCAGTACCTCGTCTCCTACTTTCTTTCAGGAGTGCTAGTTCTGCAAGGTTCGCAGGAGAGCTTCTGTAAAGTTTGGAAAGTAGGAGACGAGGTACTGGCAGAAGTAAAGCTGTGAGTACCAGGCGTGAGTCGTGCTTCGGTAGCTCAGTTGGTAGAGCGCTTGCCTGCAAAAGGCAAAGGTCCCGAGTTCGAGTGTCGGTCGGGCACGCAGTTTTAATCGACTATGAATTTGTTCACCTTCAGCAAGGACACCCCTTCTAGCTCTCTTGTTGTGTAGTGAGGTGTTTTTCTTGTAAGAAAATGATTTGAAAGACGCTATTACACAATGTTTTAACTGTGTCTGAACTGGACCTTTTTTATAGTTACTGATGAGTCGTCATCCCTATTCCAAAATATTAAAAGCACTATACCTCTAGGTATACTCCCCCGAGCCCTCCCTCCCCTTTCACCTACAAACTATCGGATGGGCGCCACTGACCTTCAGTGATTCTCATTCCAATAATTTCATTTTCAGTTGCTGTACAAAAGATTATTTCTCTTCTGGCGGCTGTATACATTGTAACTCCAGCGGTTGTTTCGATAACTGACTGTGCTGCAATGTTGAAAGTACAAAAATAAAACATTACAACAACAGATTAGCAACTGAATGAACTTTCTCCAGTGAGAATTCATGTGAGCAACAAGTCACCAGTTGACAATAAATGCATTATTATATGAAACTAACGAGGAGACAGCACGACCGTGGGGTCCAGGATTTGTCCGAAATTTTGTGTGGTGAAAGAGGACCCCTAACACCTCACGTGGTTGAAATATTAGGACGCACTACTCGGAAAATCCCGAGAAAAATCGATCCAAAGTTTCTTAGGTGCCTTATGAGTATAAAATGTTAGTCCATTGCCGTGCCGCCGTCTGGCCAACATGGCTGCCGGCACGGTAGCTCAGCGTGTTCGGTCAGAGAGCTGCTTGGCCTCTGTAATAAAAAAAAACTGAGTGCAAGGATCAACAAGCGAACTTGACCAGATGTCATGTGACGTCCGCAGTGACCAAATACAACGATCAACCAAAGAAAAATAAAAAAAACTCTGGCATTTCTTCTGTTGCTTGCAAAATTGCAGCGCATTCTTACAGGGGAATCATGAAATTAATTCCCGGGAAGACTGTATAAAAATTCATTCTATAATTCATCATCAGTTATCGTCACCAATATTCCGAGACATGAGTCAATATTCCTGGTTTGCCTCAAAATTATCAGAAACTCAAAACATTTTCGTAAATGTTAATAGGGCATAGTTTTGTACAGATTTATTGCAAACGCCCTGTGATTGTAAAAA
This sequence comes from Schistocerca serialis cubense, assembly GCF_023864345.2. Taxonomy (NCBI): domain Eukaryota; kingdom Metazoa; phylum Arthropoda; class Insecta; order Orthoptera; family Acrididae; genus Schistocerca; species Schistocerca serialis. The sequence goes on along the minus strand of NC_064639.1, from coordinate 769,077,540 downwards.
AATCTGCTTTTGTATGTTGTGCAAGATGTCGCAATAATTATTGCATTGTTTGTTTTTACGATAATTACCACTGCAGTTCTTTATTATAATTATTATATGTATAAAATTGAATGTTTCCCAATCGAATTTGTTATTCTGATTAAAAACCCAACGAGTCTCCTTATATATTTTACAATTAAAAATGGAAAACCCACCCCCATGAATTGTGTTGTTGGACAAACAGAAAATAATTTTTATTCAATAATGTAAGTAATTTTTAAACATAATGTAGGTTTGGGAAACTTTCTGAATAATTGGTGAAATAACAAAAGAAAATGAAACAGAAGAAAAAAAAGTAACAGAGGAGGAACAGAACCCGAGACCTCTGGCGTAAGAGTCCGAGCCCTAAACATTCAGGCCAGACAGCGGCTCGATATTGGACTAACATTTTATACTCATAAGGCACCTAAGAAACTTTGGATCGATTTTTCCCGGGATGTTCCGGGTAGTGCGTCCTAATATTTTAACCACGTGAGGTGTTAGGGGTCCTCTTTCACCACAAAAAATTTCGGAGAAATCCGCGACCCCACGCTCGTGCCGTCTCCTTGTAAGTCGTAGATTAGATACAGATGTAACATGACAGTAAATCCCTTAATTATTAAACTGTAGATGGTAGAGATACACACTTTTGGATCATATTGTCCCAAACATCTATATATACAGCAATTTAAAATAAAACAAACTTTTATGAGCTGCAAGCAGCTGTAAAAATTATGAACGTAGTCAGTGAATTTAACAAACATGTTCCATTTCATCAAGAAAGAGAATAATAAAACAATATTGCTTTCGGATCATATAGACCCAAAGAGAACTGCAGGTTAAACACACATCTTTCGGCACGTAAAACGTATATGAACTACATGCTAATTTTCAGTGATGTCCTATTTTGATAATTTTCCTAAGATGGTTTCATAATAATTGGCGGCTAAGAGAGTAATCTGAAATTTAACGATCCACACAGAAACGTAAAGGGAGATCAAAAAGTTTCCGTTTGCTGGCGTTCCTGCAGTGTGTTGCAATCCAGTGCGACTCTGATGCGGATATATAAGCAACGACATGTAAGCAAAGGGTTAGTGTTGCTTTCGAACCTAAACTTTTTGATCGCCCCATATACTTTGTGTGTTACTTTTTGGGAGTCTCACAAAATGCAATTGGTTTCTCACGTTAAGGCTTAAAGGACTTGGCACTCTACTTCTCATGTGTATGGTCATAGCTGAATTTAGAAAAATCGGCCATTGTTCAGTGATCTACTCAATATCTGCTCGGTTTTTGAGACGGCACGTGACTTTAAGGCGATGTCGCCAGTAACATTCTGCAATAACGGAAGACTTCGTCTTTGAAGCAGCTCAGATTTGTATTGTTCGACAGTATGGTGATAATATGGGACTTATGATTAAGTTGTCAGGTTTCTAGAATGACTCTAAGTCTCATGGCTCATGGAACCTAACTTTCTGTGCGAGTGAACAGGCTATCTTATCCTGTACTTTAAGTTATTTGGAGGATTAATTTGACACTAATAATATATGGCCCAGTTTAAGCAGATTTGTGAAACTGATCACGCCAAATGGCTCATGTAGTTACTAATGACGCGTACCACTTTAGATTGGAAGAGATTCTCTCTTGTTTCGGACGACCATCTGAACTGGTAAAGATTGCCAATACTGCTTGCGAGATGAAGGCAGAGCTCACCATCTACAGTATCGATGATAGGACCAATTGCAGACTTTTGGTTCAGAGCCGAAAGGAGGGCCGGAATCAGAGGCTCAGACGGTTCTGCAATCGTATGGGCTGCAGATTCTTCGACTTGCGCCATAGGGTGGTGGGTTGACGGGTTCCGCTTAATGGGTCAGGGATCCATCACACAAGATCATGGTACTAGGGTTCTGGGGGCTGTGTTGTATTGACTGGGCGGTTTTTTATGTTAGAGGGTCTCGGGAAAGAAAGAAAAGGTGTTTGTCTCAAAGGGTGCAAGTCATGCTTAGAACAAGGGTTGACCTAGGAACCATAGGTACTATAGTCGAAGACTGTCGTAGCTATTTTGGGAAAGAACCAGAGCTCCATGTGCTAATAGAAAGAACTGAAGAACAAAAATTCGTTATACGAACTTAAAGCTGGCTGAAGTCGGAGATTAGATCAAACTAAATTTTTACGAAGGACCTTCTGTTAGAAGTAGTATTTCTTGTAACGAAACTGAAGCAGATATTTCCTGTTAATACGGCAAGAAGCTATACTTGACAACCGGAATAAATTAATAATTAGTTTCTTTTAGCAACCTCCCGACTCGGAAAATACAGACGCTAAACGGTTCAAAGAAGACTTGAGTCTAATTTCAGATATATACTCCGCCCATACAATTACACGTGGTGGTAGACACAAAACATCGTGCGAAATCATACTAAATGCTTTCTACGACAATTATTTGAACAATTACAGTAGTTCAAGTACTCGCTCGAAGTATAAATGGTAGCAACAAATAATCCCGAGAAAGTGCGGAGCGTTGTGCGTCCATGAGGTCGTTTGTAGCGAGAATGAATACTGTAAAGTCCAAACCCACCAAAAATAAACGCAAAATATAGCTGTTTAAAAGAGCAGAAAAATATTCTCATGATGACTTCCTAAGAGACAGCCTCCATTCTCTCCGAACTAACTGTGAAACTGTATATCAGACGAGGCTTGGATTCAAAGAAACATTATTTACAACAGTTGAGAGATTTATAACAATTAAATTAGTAAGAGATGAAATTGACAAACTATGGTAAACAAAACAGGTCAGAAGGTTTTTCTAGAAGCAACGCAAAGATCATGAAAATTTAACAGACTGCTAAATCCCCAAGATTTGCGAAGTTTTAACACAAGCTCGACAATTAGTGCGAACATTAACGCGAAATGCATTCAGTAGTTTCTACAACAAAGCACTGTCTCGAAATCGGACGGAAAATTCAAAGAGATTCATGTCGTATGTGAGGTATACCAAGGGCTAGACACAGACAGTACTTCACTGTGCAATAACAACGGTGATGTTACGGATGACAGTGCCACTAAAGGGAGGTTACTAGATACGATTTTCCGAAATTCCTTCACCAAAGAAGATGAAGTAAATATTCCACAATTCGCATCAAGAACTGTTACCAATATGAGTCCCTTAGAAGTACATATCCTCAGTGTAGCAAAGCAGCTTAAATCACTTAATAATTTGACCTCCGGTCCACATTGTATACTAATTAGATTCCTTTCAGAGGACGCTGACATAATAGCTCTGTACTTCAAAAGCTCGCTCGACGGAATACCGTGCCTAAAGTCTGGAAAGTTACAGTGGTGACTCCAGGGAGGAAGTAAGAGTAATCTGATGAATTACAGACCCTTATCACTGACGTCGATTTGCAGTATGATTATGGAACATATATTGCGTTCGAATATTATGAATTACTTCGAGGAAAACGATCTTTTGACACACAGTCAGCACGGATCCAGAAAATATCGCCATTGTGACACACAGCTAGCTGTTTATTCTCATGGAGTAATGAGTGCTATGGACAGGGGACCTCAGATCGATTCCATATTTCTAGATTCCTAAAAGGCTTTTGATACAGTTTCTCATACGTGGCTCCTAACAAAATTGCATGCCTATGCAGTATCATCTCATCTGTGCAAATGGAGTTGTGGTTTGCTCTCAGAAAGGTCACAGTTCGTGGGAACTGATGGGAAGTCATCGAGTAGAAACCGAACGGAACCTGGCTTTTCCCATAGAAGTTGTATAGACCTTCTGCCGTTCCTAATCTATGTAAACAATTTAGGAGATAATCTGAGAAACTCTCTCTGAAATGAAATCATCAGAAAATCAAAAGCTATTGCAAAATGAAACTTCATGGCAGATTAGAACAATGTGTCGGACCGATACTTGAACTCGAAACCCTTGCACACAGTTTTAGCCTGCTAGGAAGTTTCATATCAGCGCACACTTCGGTGCAGAGTGAAAATTTAATTCTCTTGAAAAATGATTTAGACGAGATGTCTACATGGTGCGAAAAGTGGCAATTGACCCTAAATGATTGAAATTATGAGCTCATTCACATGGATTCTTAGAGGAATCTATTAAATTTCGGTTACATGATACAGACAAATCTAAAAGCTGTCAATCCATCTAAAACAACTTACTTATCCATAGTAGTGGAGACCTCTGACATTGTCACACGCTCTGTACACCAGGATCACAGTGATTCTCAATTATTTGCTGGAGAAACTGTAAGACGTAGTGGTCTCCTGACCTCCATTGCTTACATATTCCGCCCTCACGATCATATTCCGCACATAAAGACGCTTCATTCCAACCCAAACTCGATAAGATAAAGTCAATGTTGAATGAATTCATGTAAACGATATGCAAATAACTAATAAATCGCAAGTGCGCACCTTGGTTGAAGTACTCGAGGCTGGCGTACACACATACATTCCAGACACGACGGTCACAGGAGCTTTCAGTTCGAGAGAGGCAACTGCACGCCAGAAGGCCGGCCCCAACCCATCTACATTGGCCGGTATCCGCCCGTAGAGCAGACAGCGTTTGCCCGAGTGAAAGGAGGACCCTGTGTTCGGCTTAAAAGCAAATTCCGCTACATTGTGTGGGAGCGTCCAGACTACGACATTTTTTACACATAGCACGCAGTTTCAGAGATTTTCACAGGGAGACAGCAAACGCCAAACGCCGATACTACAGATTTCTGGATTGGTCGCCTTAAATGAAACGTCATTCTCCCGTTTTAGAAGAGCAATGATGATTGGTAGACGATAGTCCTGACGCCTTGAGCTGAAGGAGTAATGGAAGAGACGGAAAGATATACAACTTCACGTATGGCGTGGAGAGGGGCCATTGCGTTGTTGCTCTTGGAGCGAGAAGACATAACAACAGCGTGCACGGTCGTACGTGTACTCAAAGCGCGAGGAACAAGTGTCTCCTCAGTACTTCACTGGGAGAGCACCTATGTCGAGAGCAAATCGAAGTGCGACTCTATATTGAGTCCTTGCAATTAAGCGTTGTTCACTGTGTTGGCCGCCACACTTCTTGTGCGAGCGAATTTTTGAGTGGCATCGCGGTGGACTGGTTATCTGACCGGTGTACCAAGCCAGTAGTTAGAATAGGGGCGAATAGGAGTCCTTGGCTTCATCAAGGCGTAGGGAGAGTTTGATTGGCGAAGGTCAATCCAGATATTTGTTAGCAGCGAGCGGCGCAGACAGCAGTCATCGCAGCTTACGGTATTGTGCGCTACAGCTATTGCGAGCCCCATATTTCCTCCACAACAGTACACTTCACTGCATTTCATACGCAACAGCCTCGATCGTACCTAGCAACGTTCTAATGCATAATTATTCCAGTTGAGTAGGAGCGGCTCTCAGCCATTCTGCCAAGTCAATAACAATTAAACTTTGTATAGAAATTTCATTAGCGAATCCTATCCTTAAGAGCTAACTTCACATTCCCAAAAGAACACAGAAGTAACGTATTCGGTTCATAATTAAAGTGCCATTATGATTTTCTCAGAATTTTTGCAAAATGAATAATAATTTTCGTTAGTTTCATGTTTTTCTTACACTAACTAGCACTACTCCAGTACCCAAGTATCCAACTAGTTACGTTAGAAATGTTGTGAATTTTTGTGTCATTCCCTTACAGCGGATGACTCCAGAAGATTTTTATTGATGAAAGTTTTTCAGGCATTTCTCTTTAGAACGTTAGGAGTGTCTGTCTGACTTCTGTAGTAGTGTGGGGGTGGAAATCACATCTTGCAAGAGCCACAGGGTAAAGGGTACATCTCAGATTAATCCGTTGCACAGAAAGACAGAATAGCACCCCGCTGCTCACAGAAAATGGCGACCCCGCCAGGATAGGTAAAATAGGTAAGCTACCAGGATAGGAAAGTGTCACGATAGTTAGGTACAGCAGGTCGCAGCAGAAGCAGTTTGAAGAACTTTCTTCCATGTATTAAATAACTATTTGCAAAGATTAGGATCAGAATAGATACAGGCAGTGAAGAAAGCAGAATTGTAGGGAAAAGGGCGTGTGTTATTGTGGTGGAAAATTTTGCATTTTTTTTACGATTTTTGTGTAGCTGTTGGGGCATAGGATTTTCAGGTGATAAGTACAGACGCAGAGTGACGCGGAGACGCAGTATGACGCAGCAGCATATAAGTTAGAATTAAGAAGTAACATTTTTCTCCCTTTCCAAGCGTACAGGTGGAGGTTGGAGACTGTAGCAGAGCAGACAGAACATTAGCCGAGAAGCCACGACGTTGTTGTTATTATTGTTGGTTCAACCAACTGGTAAGTGGTCGTACAGTTTTGTAGATAGGGTTGTGGTGTGTTGAAAGAATTTCCATGTTAACGAAAGCACAAGCCAAAAGGTTACGTGAGAGACAGCAAGTAGACAAGATGGGGGAGAATCAACCAGATAGACAGCAAGTAAACGAGCTTATTGAGAATAAGACAGAAGGTGAACCTGAGAATAGGACAGACGGTGAATCAGAGAATAGGACAGTCGGGGAGATGCAGAATGAGCGGGTTCAGTTAGACTGGGGTGAAATTGAGACAGATCAGACAGATGGGAATCGAAGGGACGAGAAAATCGAATTTCCACAATATGAAATTCCAGGTAGGGCACATTCTGAGCCTTCGACAGCCCACGTAGGAAACGGCAAAGATTAGAAGCAAAACGAACACAGGAAATGCGTTCGTTTGCTGCATATTCAGGGACAGAATACGCGTCAATACAATCAATGAACCGGCAGTTAGCTAACGCTCAAAGAGGAGTAGACAGTGAGGAAGAGGGGGAACATTTAGAATACGTCGAACCTATCGTACAAATTCTAAATATGCCCCAACAGTAGACACAGAATTTTGCAGATTTACGAGCGCCACGAAAAGGTTCCGTAACAGACGCAACTGTACCTGCAAACACAAGACATACACAAAAGAGAGGGCAGAATGCGCAGTTGTTTGCGCCACGTACTGGTTCAATGACAAACGCAACTAGTCCTCAACACACACAGCACGGGTTATTGCAGTTATAAAACTAAGGAACGCCACAGCATAGCCCAGTAAACGACGTAACTGATCGAGTAGAAAACATAGTTCAGCAGAAGGTAGTGTTACAGGACAGGACGCGATCATGGAGATGTTACAAAAAATGAACGCTAGTAGGACGAAACAAAATCAGGATATCAATTTCATTAATACACAGATAACGAAACAGAATACGCAGATGACAAAACAGTATCAGGAATTGAAACAGGATTATCAGGCTATTAAGACACAGATCCAACAAGATAATCAGGCGATTAAGACACAGATCAAACAGGTTAAAATTCAGATGGAAGAAGGGATCGCCAGAATTGATAGATCACTCAGATAAACAAAGACGCTAGAGAATCTAGAGAAAGAATTCAGGTACTACCACAAGATCAGCAGCAATTACGCACTGACGTGGACAAGGTCCAATTGGACATCGTAAACGTTGACAAAAAGGTGAAACCTTTTACGAAAAAAGCCACTCGAACAGCAATACAAATTTCAGGAGAACAAGCAATTCAAAGCAAGGTCGCAAAGGTTGCACTGCAAAAATATGATCAGCGGATCAATAAAATAGAGCTTAAAGACAAAGATCAGTTTGAAAAGCTTCGAACAGAGTTGGTACAAACTATCGAAGAAAAGATAGAGACCGATTACACCAGTAGCGAAACTACTGACACGTCGAGCATTAATTAAGTACACGAACACGCGCCGTCTAAGAAAGTTCAAGTAGAACCAAGGCTAGACGTAACACTTGCGCAGAAATCGAAACAGAAAACCCCGATTAAAGTAATGCATGACATGCCGCAGGACCAGGCACAGTATCTAGAAAAACGGAACACATACATTCAGCCGATACCAATTGATAGACAGGCAACTGAACCAGTAAATCCAATGACACAACATAATAGCAGCATAGGTACTATACCACGAACGACGAGAGTAGAAACACACGAACAACACTTTTTTTCACCAATGATACGATATGACGCGGATATGAATCAGGAAATTGAGAATAGGCAGACAGGCAGTAGTTTACCAGAGAATAAACACGACGACACAAGCAGTGGCAGATTATTTGAGTCCATGAATCAGCCACAAACCGGATTTATGAGTAGATATGATACAGACCACTTCCTTACAGTTAGAAAATTTCAACATTTCAAGGAAGAAGGCGGTAGCTTGCATGCACACACATTCATCGACCAGTTTCAACTAGACTTACCAAACCATTGGAGCGTAGCTCACAAACTTGACTTCATTTGTGGATACATGTCAGCGACAGTAGCAGAGGTGATGCAAAAGATTATCGAAAGATATTGGTTTAAGGAGGTGCAAAGCAAAATTAAATAAGAGTTATTTCATATGACATCATATGAAAACTCAGGAGAGAAAACCGTGGTAAAATTCTTTGATACAATGGACAAATAGAATCAATGCCTAGACAAACCATACAGTAACGGAGAAAAAAATGGCTCTGAGCACTATGGGACTTAACTTCTAAGGTCATCAGTCCCCTAGAACTTAGAACTACTTAAACCTAACTAACCTAAGGACATCACACACATCCATGCCCGAGGCAGGATTCGAACCTGCGACCGTAGCGGTCACGCGGTTCCAGACTGTAGCGCCTTTAACCGCTTGGCCACAGCGGCCGGCCAGTAACGGAGAGCTGATACGTCTATGTAGAATGAAATTACCGGTAAAGTATCAGAAAGCGACAGTAGGAAAAAATGAAAATACTGAAGAATTCAAAGAGGTTCGAAGGGAACTTGAATTTATGTTTAGAGAAGACGGGGTGAAAGAAAAAAGAAAGGAAAGGGAACAGCAAAAAGAGAGGACAAGGAACGAATATTCCAATAATAATAATAATAATCGTAATCCTAACACCAATAATTTCAGGTAATTTAACAAACAAGGACAGTGGCACAATGGAGACAACTGGCATAGAAACGATAACCAGAATAATTGGTGCCGAAATAGGAACGGTAATGGACACTCATACAGTGGCGGATATGGGTTTAGGAATCAAAATGCAAACGGTCAAGGGTACTTTGAAAGAGGTCACGATGTTAGAAACAGCAACTGGCGAGACCAAGGTGCGAATAATTACCGAGGAAATTGTGGTCCACAAAGACAAGAAAAACACAGCAAAGGAAAACCAGAAGTAGAAATTAGGCCACCAAATCCTGAAAAACGTAAAGATTGACGGGAAAATCCGGAAGAGGTTAGGCAAACTGACGTCCATTCATTAAAACAATCAAAAAAGGACATTCATGTTTTGGAAGTAGCTAGATTAAAATCAGAAAAAACTGAAAATAGCCAAAATTCAGACAAACAGGGACTTACGAAAATTTTCGATAAAGAGTGAGCACCAGATACACTTGAATTACGCTACATAGCCTGGGAAAACAGCATAGAATGGGAAAATTCTGAAAGTGAGGATGAACTGCCACCACTTCCGTGTATTAAAGAATTAAGCGATCGAGAATTGTTAACCGGACTTAGCAATATATTTGACGAGAAGCAAGTAAATGAATGCGATAAAACAGAGCAGAGTATCCTAGATAAAAACACAACACAGACGGCACGAACACAAAAGACGTATAATGTATACAACATGGGTGAATATGAGGATTTGGGGGGTTGTTTCGGAAAGGAGACCAGACAGCGAGGTCATCGGTCTCATCGGATTATGGAAGGACGGGGAAGGAAGTCGGCCGTGCCCTTTCAAAGGAACCATCCCGGCCTTTGCCTGGAGCGATTTGGGGAAATCGCGTAAAACCTAAATCAGGATGGCCGGACTATGAGGAGATAGAGTACACTCGGGAATGTTTGGAAATGAAGTAAAAGGAGAGACAGGAGCTCGAAAACAGACGAAAAGAGGCAGATAGGTCGCAAACGGTTTTGATCACGGAGTTAACACCAAAGCAAACACAAACACAAAGGGAAGGTACAATTATCCACAGGCTAAGCTACGAAGCTATAGCAGAGGATTTAATGCAAGAAAAGGAAATCGTAACATCCACAATTATACAACCCATATCAAAGATAAACATTGGTGAAATCACAACACAAGCAATCATAGATAGTGGGAGTCAAGTGACGGCCATATCACAAAGCCTATTTGAAAGATGCAATAGAGAGAAAGAAATACCGATTTTAAGGACAAAAAGGATAAGAGTTTTTGGAGCCTTAGGAAAAAATGCAACAGAGGTGAAATACAAAACACGTCTTTCATTCAATTGCCAAGGTTACGAATTTAAGAACAATTTTATAATCATACCAAAACTTACAGCTAATATGGTAATCGGTGTAGACTTCATTAATGAGCGTAAGGTTCACATTTGCATACCACAAGGCTTCGTAACAATAGATGATGTAATACTATATTTTATTCAAACTCTGAACGGTGAAAAAGAACAGGGAAAAGTAAAGCAATTGCATTTAAGTCAAGAAGGGAATGAAATAGAGGAGGAGAGACACCCTAGATATAAGTTTGAGGAAAACCTTAACCCACTCCCACCAGAAATAATAGAAGAAATTCATCAAGAGATTAGTAAGAAGATAGAGGAAATAGATATTTCGCTCCACGATAAAAAAAAATTTAGATGGCTTATTGAGATCACATGCGGAGGTATTTGCACGAAAGACAGGTAGCATTACAGATTTTCAATTCGAATTTGAGGTCAAAGATCATAAACCCTTTTGTGTTCCATCTTATTCCATACCATATAGTTATCGAGAGCAACTCTATCTTGAAATCAGAACAATGTTGGATGATGACATAATTGAACCCTCCAAGTCACCATATAATTCACCCTTACACGTTGTAAGTAAGAAGGATGGGTGCATACGTTTGGTACTCGATTCAAGACAAATAAATACAATTATAATTTCGGAAACAGATAGACCAGAGAAATTAGAAGAGTTGATTCAGAAGTTTCATGGAGTAGAGATTTTTTCATCCATCGATTTGCGTCCAAGTTTTTAGCAAATAGAATTGGGGCCTTCATGTCGAAAATACACAGCCTTTATTGTCTTTGGTCGTTGCTACCAATTCAAACATTTACCGTTTGGCCTCAAAATTTCGTCAGCTGCCTTTATTCGTGGTCTGAATTCTATACTGAATCTCGACATACTTCAGAAAATTACTTGCTATGTGGAGGACGTTCTTGTTGCGGAGGCAACTTGGGCACAACATAATTATATACTGGATAATTTCCTACAAATTATGAAAAAACATGGGGTCACCGTCAACATTACTAAATCGCATTTTGGAAAATCAGAAATTAAATCTTTAGGTCATAACATATCTGCAAAAGGTATAACGCCAAACGAGAAGAAGATAGACGCTATTCGTAATATTCCTACTCCCTACAACAAGAAAAGTCTAAGGAGATTCTTGGGGTTGATAAGTTTTTACAAAAATGTATATGGATAGACACACTTGCAGCACCTAGACTGTGTGCACTAACTGGAAAAAACGTACTCCTGGATATGGGATAAACAAGCAGATGAAGAATTTCATAAGTTGAAGGAGGCATTGAATAATGCTCCGATTTTATCACACCCAGATTTAAGTCCGGAGTTCTGTCTAGTAACTGATAGTGCAAAGACCGGGCTAGGGGCGGTACTATTTCAACAAATTGAGGAAAACGGTAATAAAATACATAAAACAATAGCCTTTGCAAGTAGAGTACTATCGAAAGCAGAAAAGAATTATTCTATAACAGAATTAGAAGCTCTAGCCATGGTATGGGCATTTCAAAAATTTCGACATTTTCTGTTTGGCAGAAAAACACAAGTTTACGCAGACCATAAAGCATTAGAGTCTTTAATCTTCTCCAAATTAACCCACGGATGTTCGGCAAGATGGAACAAGTACTGCAGGAGTAAGACTTTTCAATCACATGCATACCAGGACCTGAAAATATTCTGGCTGATGCACTGTCTCGTTCACCACAGAGAATGGCAGAGGACCAGAAAATCAACATTGAAGATGAAGAACGGACTATCCACTATCTAAAAAACGTCCCATTAGAAAATTTTATCACAAATGCTTTAAAAAATTTATCTGACGAACAAAACAAAGATCAGATCCTCCTCAAGATTAAATACCAACTTACCGAAAAACCAACACAGAAATTAGAAAAAATTACATAGTAAAAGATAATATCCTATTTTTCAAACGTAATAATGATACTGCACAATGGTTAGCATACATCCCTGATGAACTTATTAATAAATACATTTGGTATACCCACTTTACCCAAGAAATGCTATCTAAAAATGAAACAAACAGTACACTTCCCAAATATGGAGCGACGTATTGGACGCGTCCTTAAAAGTTATAAAAATGCGTAAAGTCAAAACATGTGACATATCAGACCAGACCCCCAATGTATCCAGTTGTCCCTGATAAATTAAGACAGATTGCTGCAACCAATATTAATGGTCCAATTCTACGAACAAGGAGAGGCTTCACCTACATATTTGTTGTAATTGAACTAGCATCAAAATACACTATACTTACACCCTTAAAGAAAGCCACTGGATTTACAATTAGTAAAGCATTTCAAAAGGACTTTATACAACAAGTTGGGAGAGTGAAAAGAATCATCTCAGATAATGGGCCCCAATACAGATCAGTGCATTGGAAAAACACATTAGACAAATTAAAAATCAAACCCACCTTTATTTCCAAATATGAACCAAGTGGAAATCTGGACGAACGTACCATGAAAGATTAGGAACACTTTGTAGACTATTTTGCAGAAAGAACCATTGTACTTGGGACCTATATCTACGAGACTTCCAAGAAGTAATTAATGAGACACCACATAGTACCACGACTTATCCTCCAATTACAGTATTAAAGAATATAGATCCACCAGAAAAAATAAAAGAAATCATTAAATTTCCAATTATTCCCCGAAAGCAACATAGACAAATCGTCGCTTCTGCCCTACAAAACATTCGCTCAGCAGCAGTGAGACGTAAAATCACTCAAGACAAATCTGCCACAAAGAAACGCTTCACACTGAGCCAAAAGCTATTCGTAAAAACTCATTACCTTTCACATAAGAGTCAAAATAAATGCAGAAAATTTTATGCAATCTATAAAGGGCCAATGATATTTTCCAGGATCGCTCACGAAAATGCTGTAGAGCTAACGAACCCAAAAACAGGTAAAAGTATTGGCATCTACCACGTGAGCCACCTAAAAGAATGTGAATGAAAGAAATGGTAAAAAAAAGAAGAAAGGGAAACGACAGAGGGGCAATCGCAAATCGTTTACTAACCACTAAATCAAAAAATAAATTAAGAATCAACAAAATAACTCATTAATTAAAAGAAAAAGAGACACAATACACACTAACAATCTCTTGTAGTATCAAGTACACTACAACATGCACACAAACAATAAATGGTACACAACAATTAAAAGAATGAAGAAGTGGTAGGACATAATTAGAACAAAGAAAAGAAATAATATATGTACAATAATTTTTGCCACTATCAGAAAATTTTTGCATTATATAAAATCGAGTTTTTTTTGTAAATAACAAATATATGTAAAACAAAAATTGTAAATATTTCTACGCGTCAGAGGGACATCGCCACCAACACCAATCACAAGCTCGCATAACAACAAATGCTTCGAGATAGCGACGGAGAGGATACAGACATGTTGAGAAAGCACTTAGGGCAATAACAACAACATGAAGACCAACGCCACACTGGAAATGCAGGTTGCAACCAGGTTGGACTTCAGGAGGACAACGTGCAGCACAGACATTTCATATGTCACGACACTGTTACACAATGGGAGAGTTTGGGGAGAATCATAAAACGATGAGACGACAACGAAAGTACAAAAAATTACTAAGATCTACAAATTCTTCAAGTAACATTTGGAAAGGCAGTCAGATCCTACAAATCCTATATCACTCTTATACTAAAATTCACATATTCCTAGCCCAAGAAGAACAGAAGAATGCAAGAAAGAAGAGAAGAACAGAAGATGCAAGACGAAGAAGGGCAGAAAACAGCAAGATAACTTTCTCTCCTATCATACAAAGCAAATTGCTACAAACGTCTTTCCATGAACTTTGAGGCATGGCAACTACTACAACCAACTCTCCAAAAATAAACCTTGAATCATCAAACAAATACAAGCGAATGGCAAACGGAATATTAAGTAGTACCAACCAACATTATTTAGAAATAGTTGCAGCAAAATGAACAGTACTCTCCCAACCACATCATCAAATCGCCATACCGAACCAGGTGTGAAGTACCAAGTCGTCACAGCACAATATTGGGTGACGATCGTCGGTAGTCAACTACAATAATCGAACTGCCATACCGTCCCAGGTGTGACAACAAAAGAGTACCAAGACATCACTGTTAATGCAGTAAACCACAGTCATCATCATCGGTTAAAAGTACCACTCCATGACTACAATGTCAACAAGTAAGACCTGGCATCGCATGCTAGAGTGCTTCTCTCATGATTTGTGACACCCATACAAATGAGTCAACGCCTTCCAGTATTTCAGTGGGGATCGTCGAGCACTGAAACTGATGCAGCAAAAAAGGAAAAGACTGATAAAAACAAATGTAGAGTTAAGAATATGATAATTTGTAAAAATATTTTTTTTCCTTTTTTTGTAAAAGTAATTATTTTTATTATGTATGTTAAGTCCATAATTTATAGACACCTTAAAACCTTTTGTAAAGAAACTTAGTTAGTATAGTTATATAATCTCACAAACTCATGGAAAGTCTATTTATTTCTTTGATATATAAAATTAGAAAAGGATTCGTGCAGGATTTTTCTTCTTTAAGTAACATTCAAAAACACCTTTTTGGAGTAATAATATTAATATCGAGGATAGAATTAAGAGGAAACGCTTCTTCATTCTTACAAAAAAAAAGTGACACACAAAGAAAAAGATAATGCCTATATATAAATAAAACAAAGTAACACAACAGAGATTTTGCGAACATTCACGCGAAGCTTAACTAAAGAAAATATATAACCACACTAAAACATGATACACTGTACACTAACGAGTTTAGAAAAACTAATATTGTAAAAACAATTTTTGGAAATGAAAAAGAAAAACAGAGACACATACTGGCAACGACAAAGAATAACAACCTTTGTAAACTCTATATGTGCCTAACAACAAAACATAAATTGTAGAATTAAAAAATAGAAACAGTAGCTAAAAAGAAATCATTAGAAAAAATTAGTAAGAATGGCTGAGTAAAGTTTGTTAGAAAATCTATAAGAACAACTTCTACCTGACTTTGTCAATGTTTTCCTCGGCATTGACAAACCCCAGACATAAATTTTGTCAGGAGGGAGATAGATAAAACATTGTGGTCTCCTGACCTTCATTGCTTACATATTCCGCCCTCACAATCATATTCCGCACATCAAGACGCTTCATTCGAACCCAAACACGATAAGATAAAGTCAATGTTGTATGAATTCATGTAAACGATATGCAAATAACTAATAAACCGCAAGTGCGCACCTTGGTTGAAATACTCGAGGCTGGCGTACACACATACATTCCAGACACGACAGTCACAGGAGCTGTTAGTTCGAGAGAGGCAACCGCACGCTGGGAGGCAGGTCCCAACCCATCTACATCGGCCGGTGACCGCCCGTAGAGCAGGTAGCTTTTGATCGAGTGAAAGGACGACCCCGTGTTTGGCTTAAAAGCAAATTCTGCTACATTGTGTGGGAGCGGCCAGCCTACGCATTCGTTACACATAGCACGCAGTTTCAGAGATTTTCACAGGGACACAGCAAACGCCAAACGCCGATACTACAGATTTCCGGATTGGTCGCCTTAAACGAAACGTCATTCTCCCGTTTTAGAAGAGCAATGCTGATTGGCAGACGATAGTCCTGACGCCTTGAGCTGAAGGAGTAATGGAAGAGACGGGAAGATATACCCCTTCACGTCTCGCGTGGAGAGGGGCCATTCCATTGTCGCTCTTGGAGCGAGAACACGCAACGAGAGCGTGTGCGCTCGTACGTGTACTCAAAGAGCGAGGAACAAGTGTCTTCTCAGTACTTCACTGGGAGAGCACCTATGTCGAGAGCAAATCGAAGTGCGACTCTATATTGAGTCCTTACGATTAAGCATTGTTCACTGTGTTGGCCACCACACTTCTTGTGCGGTGTGAACAGACAGAGTTATAGTTTAACGCCTGCGAGCGAATTTTTGAGTGGCATCGCGGTGGACTGGTTATCTGACCGGTGTACCACGCCAATAGGAGACCTTGACTTCATCAAGGCGTAGGGAGAGTTTGATTGGCGAAGGTCAATCCAGATATTTGTTAGCAGCGAGCGGCGCAGACAGCAGGCATCGCAGCTTACGGTATTGTGTGCTACAGCTATTGCGAGCCCCATATTTCCTCCACAACAGTACACTTCACTGCATTTCACACGCGACAGCCTCGATCGTACCTAGCAACATTCTAACGGGTGATTATTCAAGTTGAGTAGGCGTGGCTCTCAGCCATTCTGCCAAGTCAATGACAATTGAACTTTATATAGAAATTTCATTAGCGAATCCTATCCTTAAGAGGTAACTTCACATTCCCAAAAGAACACGGAAGTAACGTGTTCGGTTCATAATTAAAAGTGCCATTATGATTTTCTCAGAATTTTTGCAAGATGAATAATAATTTTCGTTAGTTTCATGTTTTTCTTACACTAGCTAGCACTACTCCAGTACCCAAGTATCCCACTAGTTACATAAGAAATGTTGTGAATTTTTGTGTCATTTCCTTACAGCAGACAACTCCAGAAGATATTTATTGCTGAAAGTTTTTCAGGCATTTCTCTTTAGAACGTTAGGAGCGTCTTTCTGACTTCTGTAGTAGTGTGGGGGTGAAAATTGCATCTTGCAGGAGCCACAGGGTAAAGGGACATCTCCGATGAATCCCACGCTCACAAAACTGACTGAATATAGAATATTTTATAATGAAATTTAACCCTCATATATTAAACGCACTTTATTTCATCTGTGTTATGTACTTTTTCATTCAATAATAATATTAATTCATCCAAAATTTGAGACAAAGGTAAAACTGTCATGGAAGCTTTTTGATATTGAAACTTGAAACTAATGTGGCCCAAAAATTTTAAATGCAGTTATTTAATGAAATGCACGTATTACGAATTGTGAGGTGTTCTCAGTTATTCACAAATCCATTTATTCGCTATTTTCACTTCCTTGAAATATGGTCTACAGAGTTGCCGTCAACTGGCCGGCCTCTTCTGTTAGGGACAGCTGTGTTCCACGTGGACGACTGAATTTTCTTCCTCGCTGTCTGAAGATTCGACAGACTGATCAGTTCCGGCATTGTCCATAAATGCTCCAGGAACCTCGCCATGAGAATTACTTTCATCAGAAAAGTCACTTAGGTGACGTTCAAGATTGAGTGCCTTAACAACGCTTCCCGTACAGCATCTTCCACTAGTAAAATGTCACTTATACGTGCCATTTTCACGTAGATGTACTTCACATTCAGCGACTAAACAGTTACACAGTGTGTATTCCAGCGTCACAATGACCCTTCAAAACACATCTCTGTCATATTAATTAAACAACAATGTTTCACAACTTCGAATATCCGTAGTCTGCTAGGTCTCGTTCAAGGCTGAATTTACATTGGTTGCAGTGGGCTGTGTAAGTGTGGTGGCGCATGCACGGTAACAAACAGAAAACTCCAGGGTCAAACTGATTCAGGGGTATACTTGTGGGGTTAAATTGGATCGATCGCACAGGTAATGTTGTGGGGAAGGCAGAGCAATGACTGCGTTTTATTGACAGAACACTAGGAAGATGCAACAGATCTACTAAAGAGATTGCATGGTCTACGCTTGTCGGTATTGCTGGGTTACTGCTCTGCAGTATGGTGTCCTTAACACATAGGATTGACGGACATCGATAATGTTCAAAGAAGGGTAGCTCGTTTTGTGTTATCGGGTAATAGGAGACAGGGTGTCACGGATATGATACACGAGTTTGGTTGGCAATCGTTGAAACGAAGGAGGTTTTGGTAGGGAGAAATCTTTTCACGAAGTTGTAAGCTAGAACGTTCTTCTTCGAATGCGAGAATATTTTTTTTGTCACCACCCTACATAGGGGGGAAATGCCTATTGTAATAAAATAAGTGAGAGCTCGTGAGGAAAGACTGAAGTGTTCGTTTTTCCTGCGCGCGTTTAGAGAGTGGAACGATAGAGAAATAGAGTGAAAGTGGTTAGTTGAACCCTCTGCCACTCACATGAGTGTGGACGGCAGCGTAGTCATTTGATTTAGATGATCCATACAACTCTGTAAATTCAAAATTTGTGATGTCGTCGTTACCAGTGAGAATTAATGAAGGTTAAAATTGGAGTTGCACTGTTTTATATCTTTTATTCCAAATGACCATCACTATGATATTATAAATTGCAGAACACATTGATCCAGGTTTCTGTCGATTTGTACATGGACGTGAAGAAGTCATGGACGATCCCCCATTCGACATGTGATTGCTGTAGCAAAATTTGTCACACTTCAAACTAGGGATGTTCGATGATCTTAGACGTTTGAAAATATAGATGTTGGGAGTTTAAAAATTGATTTTTAATATCGATACTAAATTCTTTGAAAGATCAAGGTTGAAAACAAAATATACACCTTCGATGCTGGCCAAAAATGTAGACTATTTGTTAGCACCAGCAATCATTTTTTCGTCATTCAAACGAATATTTTTTTTGGACATGTCTTATAATGACTATGCTGCAGTGGTTAAAGCAATATAAATAGCGTTCAGAAGAAAGTAATAAATCGCGTTTTGCCCCTATGTGTAATTTCACAGAAAATAAGTCTACTGAAAAGACTGACAAACTACTTGATAGATTACTGCAGTGAAAAGGAGTGTAATGTTTAAAGCCTTGTAGCAGCAAGTGATAAGAAAAGGATCAGATCTCAAATTAATTCAAAGACCATCCATTATGTGATATGAATCGTTCTATATGACTGAAAGACTTTTGCAGCTGCCAGTGATTAATAATGTAGGTATTCCAAAATCAGCTTTATAACTCTGATGACGTATATTTCAGAAGTAGGGATCAGAAGAAAGGTGAGGTTTGTGGCATAATGTTCACACATACCTGAAGTATTGTTATGCCTACTTTTTGCAGAGTTAATTATTGAATTGGCAGCTACCTCATCCCAGCAGGCGGTACAGTGTGTGGAATGCTTGACGGAAACCAAATCTAACACCAGGTCCAGCAGTACTTCCAGAAACGCTACAGAAGCACACCACCATCACGCCTGACCATCAGACAGTGGTATACGAGGTTCAAGGAATCGTGAAGAGTCATAAGGAGGATGAGTTCCGGGTGACTGAGCACGACTGATGCAGATGTGGAACATTATCAGGGGTCCATCCAAATCGGTCCATCATGAGTTGCGACAATTCCAGCTACCACAAACCATGGTACGCAGGGTGCTATGAAAGAGAAGCTTTGCTCCTGCACAAACTGGTGCTGTATTTTCTGATAGGCCAAAGCGCAAAACATTTTCGATTGAGATACTGAGTCGCACTTATAAAAGGTCACAGACGAAGCTCGCTTTCAAGCGTCCAACAAGGTAAACCGACAGAATGAGCGAATGTGAGACTCTGAGAAATCCGACTTTAGCATGGAAATTGTGCGTGACGGTCTAGAGGTAAACGTGCGGTGTTGTCCGCTTCACGATTGTGTGATGGGACCATTTTTCTTTGCCAACGCGTCGATAACCTCGACTGTTTATCTCGACATCGTGCTGCAGCTTGATGGAGCCTTTCTTCACTGGGCATCAATGGCTAGGAAGAAAAAGGATTACACATTTCCAGGTCACTGGACTGGCAGAGGAGGACCGATTCCCTGGGCTACAAAGGCTCGAGATATAACCGCACCAGATTTATTTTTTTATGGGGCCCTGTAAGAACTGGGAGCTTGCATGAGATCAGCAATCGTACACGTTAATGAGGACATGCAGGGCCAAACATGAGATGAACTGGAACATCGTTTACGTATTCTTCATACTGGAGAGCGGACAAACACTCTGTTAAACGTCTACTAAAACTGTGGATATGTGTGAACATTACGCCGCAGACCGGAACTTCCTACCAGTCTCGATTTCTGTCCTATATGTCATCAAAGTCGCAAAGATCATTTTGGAACGGTCTTTATCATTAACGGCTGTATTGGTGCACTGCCCATACTAATTGCCGCGGATATTGTAGATGTGGCAGATGTTTGTGATATTATGGGGTTTGTAGAAGTGGCTACTCGTGAAATCTCCATAGAAAAGAATGTTGCGAGCAGTAAAGTAATCCTAGTAACTAATGTGTTCCATCTGATGGAAAATCCAGAATGGAATAATGTCAATATTATGAATAAGTTAGATTGCTACTCACCATGTAGTGGAGATTTTGGGTCGCAGAGTATTAACAACTAAGTTTTCGGCTAAAAGGCCTTCTTTAGAATTAGACAACATTCACAGACATACGCAAATGCAATTCACACACACATGACTACTATCTCTGGCTACTGTGGCCAGGTCTGGCCTCAACATGGTTTGGAGGATGTACATGGCACTGACGGTGGCCACAAGCTTAGCGTCTGCGCGGGATTGCTGGAAGACTTCCAAGGGCAGGACAGAGTCGTTACTAAGGTCTTTGTGGGATGAAGAATTGGTACCTTTTGTAGACTCAGCATGGTGACTTGCAAGATGTAGACGGCGATGACGACGGCCACCGGCTTGGTTTCCTCGCATGACTGCAGGAAGACTTGCAACGGAAGAATGGAGTCAATGTTGAGGTCGTGCTGGCACAGCACATCACCCAGTGTCTGGTGGTACAATTCCAGCAGCTGCCGGCCATGAGCTTGCCGCATGTCGCGCATCGTGGTCAAGTGCAGGAACGTCACAACGTCATGTGCTGGAGGTTCTAGGTGAAGTGTCTGGAAGTCCAGAAGCCGCACCGACAGCTCCCCCTTGGCGTTCTCCGCAAACAGCATGTTGTTTAGCCACAGGTCTCTGTGGCACAGCACATTGCGATACCTGCACAAAAAACATAAACACTGCATCAACGAGCATCAAATAATGTTCAATAGCAACAGTGGCTGTAGTAAGCGCTACAGCCAATGCTGCAGCAAGCCGATAGGTACTTCCTACTACACTTTAAAAGCCACAATATGTAGGTGACAAGGACGTTAAATATGAGTAATGCTTGCTAAAAAATGTTCTGGTTAGTGTGTACCAGGACAAGATAGAGTTGTGGGATAGGCGTCAAATCAGAGAACAAATCAATAGAAACCAGAGTTTAAAAAGTATTATCGTGATCGAGGAACTAATTATTGTCTGACAGCTATACATGGAGAATTGCATCGGGAGAATGGAGAGGAAGATAGATCATTGGATGGAGACAAAGAAATGAGCTATTAAGTAGCTAATTTCTTTTAGTACAAGGATTCGACCTAAATTATCTTTGCAGGAAACACAGCGAGCACTTCGAGCTCAGGAATGAACGGAGATTGACTAGCAGCTACTCTCTACCACATGACCCGCTGAAATGTCATTCACATATCTTTTTCTATCGAAGTTTACTAACATTAAATGAAGCTTCTGGACTACGTAACATACGAGTTCAAGAAAATTTTCTCAACATTCGGGTGAAAAATTTTTGTGAGAAACATTGATTTTTCTATTTAGTCTCCATTTAGGTCAGCATAGACCACTTTATCAGCTTCTCTCCAGTGACTAGAAAGGTATGGCTTCTGGTCCAATGTATGAAACTTTGTGTGCCGCCTTACGGCAGGTCTTGTCATGGGGGAAGCCTCGTCAGATAGGTCCACCATGTGACTGTCTAGGGAAGTGATTCCAGTGGTGGTTTCCCGTTACCTTCCTTTTTGATGCAGGTGTCCATCCTACTCTATCCTGTGCAAGCTTCTTCATATCCCAATATCTACTGCAGCCTACATCCTTCTGAATCTGTTTAGTGTATTCATCTCTTGATCTCCCTCTACAATTTTTACCCTCCACGCTGCCCTCAAATAATACATTGGTGATCCCTTGATGCCTCAGAATATGTCCTACCAACTGATCCCTTCTTCTAGTCAAGTTGTGCCACAAATTTCTCTTCTCCCCAGTTCTATTCAATACCTCCTCATTCGTTATGTGATCTACCCACCTAATCTTCAGCATTCTTCTGTAGCACCACATTTCGAAAGCTTCTATTGTCTTTTTGTCTAAACTATTTATCGTCCACGTTTCACTTCCATACATGACTACACTCCATACAAATGCTTTCAGAAAAGACGTCCTAACACTTAAATCTATACTCGACGTTATCATATTTCTCTTTTTCAGAAACACTTTCCTTGCCATTGCCAGTCTACATTTTATATTCTCTCTACTTCGACCATCATCAGTTATTTTGCTCCCCAAATAGCAAAACTCATTTACTACTTTAAGCATTTCGTTTCCTAATCTAATATCCTCAGCATCACCCGATTTAATTCGACTACATTCCATTATCCCCGTTTGGCTTTTGTTGATGTTCATCTTATATCCTCCTTCCAAGACACTGTCAATCCCGTTCGGCTGCTCTTCCAGGTCCTTTGCTGTGTCTGACACAATTACAATGTCATCGGCGAACCTCAAATTTTTAATGTCTTCTCCATGGATTTTAATTCCTACTCCGAATTTTTCCTCTTGTTTCCTTTACTGCTTGCTCAATATACAGATTGAATAACATCGGGGAGAGGCTACAACCCTGTCTCACTCCCTTCCCAACCACTACTTTCCTTTCATGCCCCTCGACTCATAACTGCCATCTGGTTTATGTACAAATTGTAAATATCCTTTCGCTCCCTGCCACCTTCAGAATTTGAAAGGGAGTATTCCAGTCAACATTGTCAAAAACTTTCTCTAAGTCTACAAATCCTAGAAACGTAGGTTTGTCTTTCCTTAATCTATTTTCTAAGACACCTCGTAGGGTCAGTATTGCCTCACGTGTTCCAACATTTCTATGGAATCCAAATCGATCTTCCCTGAGGTCGGCTTCTACCAGTTTTTCCGTTCGTCTGCAAAGAATTCGTGTTAGAATTTTGCAGCTATGACTTATTAAACTGATAGTTCGGTAAATTTTCACTTCTGTCAAGACCTGTTTTCTTTGGGATTGGAATTATTATATTCTTCTTGAAGTCTGAGGGTATTTCGCCTGTCTCATACGTCTTGCTCACCAGATGGTAGAGTTTTGTCAGGGCTGGCTCTCCCAAGGCTATCAGTAGTTCTAATGGAATGTTGTCTACTCCCCGGGCCTTGTCTCGACTTACGTCTTTCAGTGCTTTGTCAATCTCTTCATGCAGTATCATATCTCCTATTTCATCTACATCTACATACTCTTCCATTTCCATAATATTGTCCTCAAGTACATCACCCTTGTATAGACCCTCTATATACTCCTTCCACATTTCTCCTTTCCCTTCTTTGCTTAGAACTGGGTTTCCATCTGAGCTCTTGATATTCATGCAAGTGGTTCTCTTTTCTCCGAAGGTCTCTTTAATTTTCCTGTAGGCAGTATCTGTCTTACCCATAGTGATATATGGCTCTACATCCTTACATTTGTCTTCTAGCCATCCCTGCTTAGCCATTTTGCACTTTCTGTCGATCTCATTTTTGAGACGTTTGTATTCCTTTTTGCCTGCTTCATTTACCGCATTTTTGTATTTTCTCTTTTCATCAATTAAATTCAATATATCTTCTGTTACCCAAGGATTTCTTTTAGCTCTCGTCTTTTTACCTACTTGATCCTCTGCTGCCTTCACTATTTCATCTCTCAAAGCTACCCATTCTTCTTCTACTGTATTTCTTTCTCCCATTCTTGTCAATCGTTCCCTAATTCTCTCCCTGAAACTCTCTACAACCTCTGGTTCTGTCAGTTTATCCAGGTCCCATCTCCTTAAATTCCTACCTTTTTGCAGTTTCTTTAGTTTTAATCTACAGTTGACAACCAATAAATAGTGGTCAGAGCCCATATCTGCCCCTGGAAATGTCTTACAATTTAATACCTGGTTCCTAAATCTCTGTCTTACCATTTTATAATCTATCTGAAACCTGTCAGTATCTCCAGGCTTCTTCCATGTATACAGTCTTCTTTTATGATTCTTGAACCAAGTGTTAGTTATGATTAAGTTACGCTCTGTGCAAAATTCTACCAGGTGGCTTCCTCTTTCATTCCTTATCCCCACTCCATATTCACCTACGACGTTACCTGCTCTTCCTTTTCCTGCTATCGAATTCCAGTCACTCATGACTATTAAATTTCCGTCTCCCTTCACTATATGAATAATTTCTTTTATCTCATCATACATTTCATCAATCTCTTCGTCATCTGCGGAGCTAGTCGGCATATAAACTTGTACTACTGTGGTAGGCGTGGGCTTTGTATCTATCTTGGCCACAATAATGCGTTCACTATGCTGTTCGTAGTAGCTTACCCGCATTCCAATTTTTTATTCATTATTAAACCTACTACTGCATTACCCCTATTTGATTTTGTATTTATAACCCTGTGTTCACCTGACCAGAAGTCTTGTTCCTCTTGCCACCGAACTTCACTAATTCCCTTTTTAAATTTTCTAACTTATCTACCCGATTAAGGGATCTGACATTCCACGCTCCGACCCGTAGAACGCCAGTTTTCCTTCTCTTGATAACAACGTCCTCCTGAATAGTCCCCGCCCAGAGATCCGAATGGGGGACTAACCTCCGGAATATTCTACCCAAGAGGACGCCATCATCATTTAACCATACAGTAAAGCTGCATGCCCTCGGGAAAAATTACGGCTGTAGTTTCCCGTTGCTTTCAGCCGTTCGCAGTACCAGCACAGCAAGGCTCTTCTGGTTAGTGTTACAAGGCCAGATCAGTCAATCATCCAGACTGTTGCCCCTGCAACTGCTGAAAAGGCTGCTGCCCCTCTTCAGGAACCCACATTTGTCTGCTGTCTCAACAGATACCCCTCCGTTGTGGCTGCACTTGCGGTACGGCTATCTGTATCGTAGAGGCACGCAAGCCTCCCCACCAGCGGCAAGGTGCATGGTTCATGGGGGGAATAACGAATTAGGAATTCGTATTTCTTGAAAATGAGTTTTACCTTAATACTATAACACCAACTCTGAGAACACAAAAATAAAATCAAGTTCTGTGTCTCATTCCAGTTGCTCCTGCACAACAACAGACGGCTGCACTGTAGAAAAAATTACTGCCACCAGTGAATTGCTGTACTATAGAAATGTGGACAGTTCATTCATTCTCTGTTCCATGAGAATTCTGTGTCACCAACATATGGTTCCACTGTTAATAAAATACAAAACATTCTTAACTCAATTTTTTTTTATATATAAAATGTTGCAATAGTCTAAAAGGTCTACAAATCACATAGACAGCGCGAAAAGTGCAATTACCTAGGACCTAGTTGTGGTTAAGATTACGAAAAAATGCTGTAAGATTGAAATCAGTTATGTGATGTCGCAATATTCTAAAATCTCTGCAAAACTACATCTGCAGTGGAAAAGAAAGTGGAAGTTAATTTCGACATATAAACATATTCGACAAAATAGTGACCAAAATTCTAAAGCTCTCCAATGCTAGATTTCAATGTCTAATAACAGCTGACATTGTAGAAGGTAGGTCTAAGGATTCGTAGTCGTAAAACGAACCTGACCAGGCTTATAACTGCAGAAAAATACATGTCAGTTAAAATATTACACTGAGCAGGCATGCACAGAAGCCAATTGACAGCCTGAATGTAACTAATTAGAGCTGCCCTTGATGTAATTCACAATATAGCCTAAAATTAAGTATTTGCACATTGAAATTCTTCTCAAGATCCATTTTAGGAGAAACAAAGATAATACATTTTGTCGTTAACTACAAAAAATATAATCGGTGCTTTTGATTGGCAGTTATTACTATTATTACAAACGACACATCCCAACTGGGTGCTAAGTACGTTAAAAACTATCGACGAAGTTTGCAATTGGAACTATGGCACAAAGGCTCTCTGAAAGCTTTATAGAATATATTTCCTGCAATTACCTAATAAATAACACCATCATGTAAAAAAAGTACTCGGTACACAGAGCAGAGTAGAAACACAAACACCATATTGAAGTACTACCGACACACACCGACAACACAGTTGTCTTATTATGGAAGGAAGGAATAAGGTGTTCGATTTTTGGAGGGAATAAGGTGCTTTATTATGATTTATCATTTAAAGGTGAGTAAAATGCGAAGTCTATGAACACACGGGAAATGATCAAAGATAGTAACAGTTAGAGATATAGCACCTCCAAAGAGAATGTAAGAGTAATAAATGAACTTACTTACCATTTATTGTGTGACATCTTACACATTGCAAGTTCAATGAATCTTCAAAAAGTAAATATTGTCGCAACGAAATTGTCTTTATAACTTTTTTAAAATGCATGCTTATCGTAGTATGCAAAACCTTGTAAGTAGGCTGTTTAGGTTTTTATGTTGGTAACGCCACGTAGCGCTTTATATGAAAATCACTGACTGTGCTGTGTGAAGTCTGTGGCTGTTTTGCATTGTTGGAATATTTGCTATTGTAGTGCTGCGCAGTTGGATGCAGTGTTGCCAATTTAGCGACTTTGTCGCTAGAAATGGCGACTTTTGCCTTCGTCTTAGCGACAAAAAAAACTTTTTAGCGACAAAAATTATTTAGCGACTAATCTGGCGCCTTTTGGAGTACTGACGACTTTTGAAGTACAAATCAAAACTATTTTGGGCCAGTATTTTCATTAACAAAACTAAGATTTTAACTATACAATGGGTACTACACTGACGTTGTTCTAGATTTGCTAAGTTAAATTAAGTTATTAGCATATCGTGTAGCATTTAGTAAACCTGAATGTGGGAATTGCCTACAGAGCAAGAAAACCTTGACTACAGAACAGTTCATTATTCATTACCCACTAGCCTGTTATCGTCGATAGCGTATCGATCTATAATTCTTCAACTTTTGAACTCCCTTTATTTTTCGAATTGACAAAAAAAGATACATATGTACGAGGGTTGTTTTTTAAGTAAGAGCCGTTTTTATTTAAAAAAAAAGATACAAATTCTTTCGTAAAAAAACTTTTATTTTCTGATTCTACACACTTTTACCTATTTTTCTACATAGTTGCCTTGTTTATTTAAGCACTTGTCATACTGTACAACTAAGTTTTTAATTCCCTCTTCGAAGAATTCGGCCGCCTGCTCCGACAGCCAAGAGTTCCCAGCTGCTTTCACTTCATCGTCGTCATTGAAGCGCTGCCCGCCAAGATGGTGTTTTAGGTACCGGAAAAGGTGAAAATCGCTAGGAGCAAGGTCGGGGCTGTATGGTGCATGGTCCAAAACTTCCCAGCCAAAAGAATCAATCAAATCCCGAGTCTTTTGAGAGGTGTGAGGCCTAGTGTTATCGTGCAGGAGCAAAACTCCATTTGTCAGCATGCCGCGCCTTTTGTTTTGAATTGCACAGTAGGCATCTGAGTTGATTGTCGTTCCTCGTGGCATAAAGTTCACTAGCAAAACACCGCGCCGGTCCAAGAACACAGTTGCCATAATCTTGCGCTTTGACAGTGTCTGTTTGGCATTGACCTTGACAGGTGAGGTTGTGTGCCGCCATTCCATCGATTGTCGCTTGCTTTCGGGAGTGATATGGGATACCCATGTTTCATCTCCAGTGACAATTTGACTCAACATGTCAACCCCTTCTTCCTCGTAACGAATCAAAAAGTCCAATGAAGTGGCAAATCTCTTCCCTTTGTGGTCCTCTGTGAGAAGTCTGGGTACACACCGAGAACACAGTTTCTTAAAGTTTAGGTTTTCAGACACAATTTTGTACAAAAACCGATCTTGAAACTTGTGGAAATTCCAAAGAAAGACTGGAAATTGTGAATCTTCTGTCCTCACGAATCTTTGTTTCGACTGCAGCCACCAAATCATCAGTGATCACAGAGGGCCGGCCTGAGCGTTCTTCGTCATGGATGTTTTGACGGCCATTTTTAAACTCTCTAACCCATTGACGCACTTTACCTTCACTCATTGTATTCAAGCCATAAACTTCTGTTAACTGACGATGAATTTCTGCAACTGATAGGCTTCTCGCGGTCAAAAAACGTACCACTGACCGTATCTCACACGCGGCGGGCGATTCAATAATCGTAAACATTATAAAGTAGCACAGCGATGCGTACACGTCAGCTACAGAGCTGCAACTTGCATCAGTGTGAACGGGATGGATGCCGGCAAGTGGCGTGGTGGCTTGTTGCGGCGTCCGTGCGAACTACGGGACTATACGCGCGAACGGCCCTTACTTAAAAAACAACCCCCGTATAATAAAATACATTTCTGTCCAGCAGCGTCTAATTTTTCGAAATGTTAACTCGCAGTCAAATTATTACCACATGCACAGTGGTAACGCAAGAACAAGTCGGTGGGGGTATCTCAGACATTATTACGTTTTAACAATGAACAATATGACTGAGTGAGTAGTTTGTTTCATGACCTCTAGTTCGCCTGAGTTTTAATGTATTTTCAGTGATTATAAATTGGTGAAACTTATGTTGTGGTGGCTTACATAATGCATTTGCCGCAGAAGAAGAAGCAGCAGTACGCTCAAAAATATCGAGATGCGTGGGAAGCAGAACCTGATTCAATGGGTGGCGGAAACCAGTCGTTGGTGACTTGTCGAAGGCAAGATGTCAAGTATGTGGAACAGAGTTTTATGCTAAATTGTGTGATATTAGAAAAAATTCGAAAACTATTAAGCGTAAACAAAAAATTGATTTAAAAAAACACAAACCACCTTACCTGTGAAAATTGTTCCGACAACTACAGTTACAATAGCAAGCAGAGCGGAACGCGCCCTTTCTGTATTTATTGCTGAACATTGTTCTATTTTATCTGTAGATGATTTAGGAATACTGTGCAAGATGGTGTTTTCCGGTGATGAGGGCACTAAAAACATCCAATTACATCGTACAAAGTGCACTAACATTATAACTGAAGTTTTGGCTCCATATTTTACACAATCATTGGTTGGAGATATAGGCAACCAAAAATACAGCGTACTAATAGATGAATCCACAGATGCATCAATATCTAAAATGCTAGGTATCGTTATACGGTACTGTAGTGTAAGCAACCAAACCATTAGATCAGCATTTCTCAAACTCGCTGTAGTAGTAACTGCAGATGCAAGAAATCTGGCTGCTGTTCTTGTGAATTCTTTGAAAGATCTCAAACTTCCAATCGCTAATATGGTAGGAATTGGCACAGATAATGCTTCTGCAATGGTTGGAATAAACAATAAATGGGCTTTTCGAACAACTCAAGAGAGAATTTGGTTTGAAGCATTTGGTATTGATCCGTTGCATTTGTCACTCTCTTCAGCTTGCAGTTTCGCACGCCTCAGTGAATACCATACCTAGAAACATAGAGTTTCTTGCACGGGAAACCAACAATTGCTTCTCCATTTCACCCAAAAGACAAGAGGAATATAAAAAGGTTTATGAGACAATAAATTGTGGAAAACAGCCACTAAAAATTTTCAAGGTCTGTGCGACACGTTGGCTTTTAATTGAACCAGCAATACGAAGAATTCTGGAGCAGTGGGAAGAACTAAAGCTACATTTTTCACTTGCAATGGTTCAAGACAATTGTTACACTGCCGATCTTTTGTACAAGATGGATTCTGACGACTCTTTACATGTGTTACCTTAAACATGCTTTAAAAGACGTACAAATAGCAATAAAAGCTTTTGAAGGAGAAGACAATGACCCTACTAAATTACTAGATACACTTGTATTTCTCATGCAGTCACTCGGACAAAACGTAGTTTTTCCAACTGTTGATTTGTTGACAACACCAGTTCCAAGCAAATGTATGTAAGCAAATCCGAACCTTGGCTTTATTTTCTTCAGACAAACTTGACTCAGACAATTTCAGTTCAAACATAAGGTTTATTTGAAGAAGAGATGCATTCAGTTTAGTCAAACGCATAAAAGAAATTCAACAAAGACTGCCAAGTAACGTTACGATCCTGAAAAATATGCCAATGTTGGATGTTGAAGAAACACTAAAAGTGAATAAAAATAATGCTGCAGCGGATGTAGCCAAAGAATTGGGTTTTAGTGGCGATTTCATAGACGGTATGCTGCAAGAA
Source organism: Schistocerca serialis cubense (assembly GCF_023864345.2). Taxonomy (NCBI): domain Eukaryota; kingdom Metazoa; phylum Arthropoda; class Insecta; order Orthoptera; family Acrididae; genus Schistocerca; species Schistocerca serialis. The sequence goes on along the minus strand of NC_064639.1, from coordinate 769,047,129 downwards.
TGGCATAATATCAACTTAACTTCATTAGGTGGAATAACACTACTAACACTGTTCGATTTTTGAGTGAGGTTTTGCAGTATAAAAATGCTGCAGGGGAGAAACCTTTTTCTTTGATTTCACAGCTAGCAATGACTGTTTTATGCCTACAACACTCAAATGCAGAAGTGGAAAGAATATTCAGTTCTATGAACATTATAAAAACTAAACAACGTAACAGATTATCGTTAAAGACAATTAATGCTTTGATCATATTGAGAAACCAGCTGAAGAAACAAAATAAAGATTGTGCATCTTTTGACATACCGTCATACGTATTGCAGCTTATTGGAACGAACGAAAGTTACTCTTTTGCGACAAAACCAGTCGAACTGCAACATCATCTTTTGAGCGACGTTCAACCCTCAACATCAACTACAGTTCTGTCAGAGCATGGAACGTAATAGTTATTCGATCTTCTGAGTGACGACGATGAATAGCTCACATACCGGTATGTATATATTTTGTAACCTAATTTGAGTTCTTGCTATCTTATGTTACAAATATAGTTGTATGTTTCTAGTATATTTGGCTACTGTGATTGACGCAACACATAAATTGTTGTTTCAATTATGATAACATGTTTAATTAAATGTTAGCGTATTTTATATGTACGTTGTTGCAAGCGAAGCGTCATTTAATTAAGACAATATAGCAATTACGTATGTGAGAATTTTTATTAATATAACCCCCCGCCCCACTGGCTTATTGCACCATTCACAGCACGAAATTTTCAGTACATCCCCAGTAAAATCAGTTTTAGCGACTTTTGACATTGAATCTAGCGACTCGGGTTTTTTAGATTTGGCAAGACTGGTTGGACGTGAACATCGCGTAGCGTTGTGCAGTTGGAGGTGAGCTGCCAGCAGTGGTGGATGTGGGGAGAGAGATGGCAGAATTTTGAGAGCGGACGATCTGGACGTGTTTCCATCAGAAAGAGTAAATTTGTAATACTGTATATCATGAACTGATTTATACATGATGACTTTTGAATATTATTAAGGTAAATACATTGTTTGTTCTCTATCAAAATCTTTCATTTGCTAACTATGCCTATCAGTAGTCAGTGCCTTCAGTAGTTAGAATCCTTTATTTAGCTGGCAGTATTAACGCTCCCTGTATTGCAGTAGTTCGACTAAAAAAGATTTTTGTAAGTGATTCATGAAAGGTATAGGTTATTGTTAGACACGGCCATTATTTTGTAGGGATTATTGAAAGTCAGATTGCGTTGCGCTAAAAATATTGTGTGTCATTTTGGTGTTGATCAGAATAAGTAAAGAGAGAAATGTCTGAGTACGTTCAGTTCTGCTCAGCTGTTTGAAAATCAAATGACGTAAGAGGTTTATCAGCACTGTAATTCATAAATTTTTCTAAGGGTATGTTTTAGCGTGTACGAAAAGTCGATTTCGCGCACCTCATAAGCACCATGAGGCATCAAACACACGGAATGCAAAACACCTATCATGTGACACAAGGCTTTCTCTGTAAGCATACCACTGCATGATAAACCACGCCTTCAACTACCTAGCTTCAACTAATTTTCAGGGTAATACAACTACCCATTTCCCACACACGTAGATAATTGTAGATAGGAGACTTTTTAAGATTTTTGTCAGGGCAGCGAATAGGAAAGCGTAATCTATTCTGTAACTTTATTAAAATTATTTCTTTATTTTTGTTTGGTGCAGTTTTAATGACATCCAGCTTAATTCTTACCTTATAATTTTAATCTTGATTTGAATCACCCATTCCCGTCTCCAGCCAGTAATGCGAGAAATACAAACTAGGAATATTCCCGAATTCCTCTACATATCTAATTTTCTGCCTTATGGCTTTAACAATTAGCCCTCTTCCTTCCTGCAGTTCATCTATGCGAGAGCATTCAGGCAGTTTAACATTGCCTCTTATTTCGTACATAGCACTTTCGTCAAAACCCTCCACATATTTGTGACTGTACATTAGCAACTCTTCATTTCCACATTCTTTCGGAATTTCTGCATATAACTTAAAAGTTTCCAATTTTTGTAAACGAATGTCAATTAAGATTGTTGTTATTCCTTAAGCTGTTAGGTGCACAACATTCTGACCTCTAGGGTCAGGTAGGATATAACCATTCTTTACAAGCAGATTCTACAGGTAGTAAACATTCTCGATTCCATTCAATTTGGCTAGTACTCCAACACGTTCACTGTAAACACAGATATTTTATATTCCTCACACCTAGCCGGATATCGTCATGCACTGTGTTTAAGGACATACGTAATTCTTGCTTGCACATCAGCAACAGCTTTATTCTTTTTCCAAGTGCAGGTTGTATTCTTACTTTATGACAGCTGTTTTAGCACAATTTCCAGTGTTCTTTTTTGTGTGCATAACAAAGCAAGCGCTCTTAAGGGCATGATTTCTACAATAGGGAATAGTTTAAGTCGGTTCAGTACATATACTCTCTTTCTTAGGACTTGGGCGACAACAGTGTTCGTGGATACCAGTTCTAATGGCTACGATCCTCGCGAGGCGATAACAAGTTGGCTTGTGATTCACACGGCGGTCATAATGTCCTGAAACGTGAGCCATGATTGGCTGCTTCAAGATCACTTCAATAGGCTGCGTTTGATGCTACTAGCACTCTGCTCTACATCTGTATCTGCATGGATACTCTGAAAATCATATTTAAGTGCCTGGCGGAGAGTTCATCGAACCACCTTCACAGCAATTCTGTATTATTCCAATCTCCTACAGCGCGCGGAAGAAACGAACACCTATATCTTTCCGTGCGAGCTTTGATTTCCCTTATTTTATTATGATGATCGTTTCTCCCTATGTAGGTCGGCGTAAATATTTTCGCATTCGAAGGAGAAATTTGTTGATTAAAATTTCGTGAGAAGACTCCACCGCAACGGAAAACGCCTTTGTTTTAATGATGTCCATCCAAAATCCTGTATCATTTCATTGACACTCGCTCCTCTATGTACACAATACGTACTGCCCGTCTCTGAACTTTCTCGCTGTACTCCGTCAATTCTATCTGGTAAGGATCCCACTTCACGTGGCAGTATTCTAAAAGAGGATGGACAAGCGTAATGTAGGCAGCCTCTTTAGTAGATATGTTACATTTCATAAGTGTCCTGTCATAAAAACGGAGCCTTTGGTTAGCCTTCCCCAGAACATTATCTATGTGTTCCTTCCATTTTAAGTTGCTCATAATTTTAATTCCTAGCTATTTAGTTGAATTTATAGCGTTTGGATTTGACTGATATATCGTGTAACCGAAGTTTAACGGATTCCTTTTGACACTCATGTGAATGACCTCACACTTTTCGTTATTTAGGATCAATTTCCAATTTTCGCACCATACAGATATCTTTTTCTAAATCGTTTTGCAATTTGTTTTAATCTTCTGATGACTTTACTAGTCGATAAACGACAGTATCATCTGCAAAAAACTTAAGACGGTTGCTCCGATTGTCTTCTAAATCCGTTTATATAGAAAGGAACAGCAAAGGGCGTATAACACTACCTTGGAAAACGCCAGACATCATTTCTGTTTTTTCTCGATGACTTTCCGTCAATTACTACGAACTTTGACCTCTCTCACAGAAATCAAGAATTCAGTCACATAACTGAGACGATATTGCATAAGCAGGCAATTTCACTACAAGCAGCTTGTGTGGTACAGTGTCAAAAGCCTTCTGGCTCGATATGTGAAAAGCTGTTCCTGGCAGGCAGCAGCTTAAATGCAACAACGCCACTGGCTAGCAACGAGGTGTGTGGTGCTGCAGTGAATTGCGATGTGCCAGTAACAGGTATGCAGCATAAACGTACCCTTAGAAACTCTGTCACTCTCTAAGAATCAGTTTGCTGTAATCGAGTACCGAATTCGAAGACTTCTTTCACACATGGAGAGCCGCCCGCAGTAACAGCGCGTTGTCTGAGGAGCTTTGCCACAGTTCGCGCGGCTGCCCCTATCGGAGTTTTGAGTCCTCCCTCGGGCAAGGGTGTGTGTGTTGTCCTTAGCGTAAGTTAGTTTGAGTCAGATTAAGTAGTGTGTTTAAGCCTAGGGACCGATGACCTCAGAAGTTTGAGCCCAGGGGAACTTACCACAACCACATGGAGAACTCTCCCTTTCAGCATGACGATGCCAGACAACACACGAGCGCTGCGACAACCACTGTCATTGGTCATCCTTCGTACAGTTACGAATTGGCCCCATCCGACTTTCATCTGTTTCCAAAACCTGAAGAACATCTTCAGGAACTTAGCTTTGATAGTGATGAAACTGTGCAATCAGAAGTGAGGTTGTGGCTCCGTCAACAAACTCAAACACTGTGCAATGACGTTCTCAAGAAACGTGTCTCTAATTGGGAGAAATGTGTTCGTTGTCAGAGTGACTATGTTCGGAAATAAATATGTAGATAGGAAGAATAAAAATGTAGAATGTTAATAAAGTTTACATCTATTTTATTTAAAATAAACAGGCATTACTTTTCAGCATGCCATCGTATACGACGACCGTACCGCAGCTAGTGCAAAAATATCCATAACATCTTTATTATTATATACATCATTCAAAGCGCATGTGTACCTGGTGTTTCTCTTATATACAGTTATACAAGATCTTCTGTTTTCGTTGCAGCTGAATGATGAATAGGAAGGGGAAACACAGATATATTATTGGGTTCCTAGCGAAGGAAGAACGTAAGCTGAAATTTGAAGAACCGATGTGGGAATGACATCCTTGATAAGAACGACTTGTATCGTGCACAGATGAAGTTTGCACGAAGGGAAACCAATATTGTCGGCCGGTGTGGCCGAGCGGTTCTAGGCGCTTCAGTCTGTAACCTCGCGACCGCTACGGTTGCAGGTTCGAATCCTGCCTCGGGCATGGATGTGTGTGATGTCCTTAGGTTAGTTAGGTTTAAATAGTTCTAAGTTCTAGGGGACTGATGACCTCAGATGTTAAGTCTCATAGTGCTCAGAGCCATTTGAACCATTTTTGAAACCAGTATTAAATTATGCAGTGCCGCCACCACTGACACGAATCGTCAGCAAGAAGGCGACTGCCTTGCCTCTCCTGGGTATTGTCTGATCACCTGCTTGCTAAGAGGCAAGCAGAGACTGTAGCGTGCATTGCCACCATAACTGAGCTTGCTGCGCTAATTTCTGTCATCACGATGCGATGTGGATGATGGTGGGAAGGATGGAGTGTCGGAAAATATGTGTGGAGAATTTACAGCCAATTTGAGCGGAGAGTAGTCGAGCTTGTAATGTGTCAACAATCTGTTGTGGTAGATATTGTGGGTCACATTGAAACCATAACTCTTTTCGAATCATCTGTAATATTTTTCATGGAAAAGGTCTAATTATTGAGATGTAGTTTTCCTGTCCTATAACTTGTATATAAAAATGTTGTAGAAAGCTGGTGGATGAAAGGGAGCTTCCGTCTATTTGTGGACATTTGGTACCAGCCAGGCAGCGTCCCGAGCAACAAAGAGCGTACATCGAGCTGCAGTCGGTCGCTAGAACAAAATCCGATGGCCGGTGATTCATAACGATGTAATTGTATCGACGGATATAGAACTGTTTAGGTATTAATTTTAATGTTTCCACATGATTTTACTTAGTACTTCTAGATTGGACGTAGTTTCGTTGAGGTCAGAGTAAGGAAAGGTTTTCTGGCCATTTGTGTCTCTCGCTCCAGACCCACTTGGGTTTGTTGACAACGTCACGAAGTCGAATTGTTATTTTGACTACCTGTCGATACGTGGTTCTCAAAGCGGCTGATCTAGCAACATTTCAGCCCAAGTTCCGTTAATGGCGGGGCTCTGAGAAAATCCAGAGGAATCGTAAATTTGACAGTCTGTCAATTACGTAATGAGGCTCGGAGCAATTTGCAGGTTTAATCCTTTAGGGATTGCGTTCATTGCTGTACAGTCACTATCAGTTTGTTGATGAAAAGTGTTAGATTTTACGATTGTTGGTAAGCGACATTGTTTGCTATTTTGTTTCTATGTTACTGAAATGGTAGGCCTGCACAGAACCCTCTCAAGAGACAGAGTGGTTTCGGTTTGTAAGTGCTAATGCTTGGTTGTGGATATTGCACTGAGTACGTAGGAACGGCACAATTGCTGTAAGTTGTCAAAATTGTGGTACAGCACATATTGCCCTAATGTGAATAAGGATCTTTCCGTATTGTCCTATTAAGGATTTCATTAAGGAACCATTAAACATCAATAAAACAAAACGAGGATAATGGAAAGTAGTTGAATGAAGTCAGGTGACGCTGAGCGAATTAAATTAGGAAATGAGACACTTAAAGTAGTAGTTAAGTTTTGCTAATTGGGGACCAAAATAACTGATGCTGGTCGAAGTAGAGAGGATATAAAATGCAGACTGGCCACGGCAAGGAAAGCGTTTCTGAAGAAGAGAAATTTGTTAACATCAAGTATAGATTTTAAGTGTCAGGAAGTCTTGTCTGAAAGTATTTGTATGGAATGTAGCCATGTGAGGAAGTGAAACATGGACGATAAACAGTGTAGACAAAAAGATAATAGAAGTTTTCGAAATGTGGTGCTAAGAAAAATGCTGAAGATTAGAGGGGTAGAACTGGGGAGAAGAGTAATTTGTGGCACAACTTGACTAGAAGAAGGAACGGTTGGTAAAACATGTTCTGAGGCATCATGGGATCAGCAATTTAGTATTGGAGGGAAGTGTGGAGTGTAAAAATCGTAGAGGGAGACCAAGAGATGAATAAAGTCAGCATATTCAAAAGGATGTAGGTTGCAGTAGTTACCCGGAAATGAAGAAGCTTGCACGGGATAGAGTTGCATGGAGAGCTGCATCAAACCAGTCTCTGTACTGAAGACCACAACAACAACAACAACAACAACAACCATTAAACTTAGAGAAATCTGTTACGAGTATCTAAGTCTTCTGTAACACTGTAACACTATTCGGATGATAGTCTCCAATGTCCGAAGATGTCGCACGTTGTCTGCATGTGTTAACTCGACAGTTAAAGTGGACGTGGCACTAGCCAGATAGATAATAGGTTCGGGGTACGATGGCACTCGTCTACAGATTTGTTGCTGTATAATTTACAGTGTTAAATAGAAGTTCGCCACATCAATTCAAAACTAGATTCCCGTCTTTTCAATCTCTTTTTTCTATAATTCTGATCCTTGATTCTGATCAATTTAAAAGTAAAGATTAGCAGGCGGGCTTTTCAATGAAGAATGATCATATTCTTCTGTGACGACATATCTTTACTCATCCTCATAATTTTGATAGTCCTCCTCAAAGTAGTCTCCCATGAATGCGGTGCACTTGTCCCAGTGTTTCTGCCAGTCTTCAAATATAAGCTGGAAACCATATTCAGAGAGGTCCTTCAAAATCGCCTCCACAGCCTTCACCACTGCTTCTGATGATTGATAATGCCTCCCGCGAAGGCTTTTCTTCATGTTGGGGAATAGCAAAAAGTCACATGGGGCCAAATTCGGACTATAGGGAAGGTGAGGGATGAGCTTCTCGTTGATTTTTGCAAGATATTTAGCAACAACATTGGCAATATGCGGCCGCGCATTATCGAGGTCAGCATCCAGCCTGCTTCTCGGAAGTGTCGTCTTTTACGCCTGATATGGGCTTTTGCAATGTTTCCAGGACATCCCTGTAGTATTGTCCAATTACTGATGTGCGTGCAGGTACAACATGCTGATAAACCATTCCACGAATGTCAAAGACTGAGATTACCATAACATTCCCAGCAGAAGCAACCACATTTGCTTTTCCGGGGCGTTGGTGATGCAGGAGATTTCCACACTGAATTTTGCTATTTGCTCTCAGGATCAAAATGATGTAGCCAAGTTTCATCAGCAGTGATTAAATTTGAAAGAAACTCCGCATCTTCCTCTAACATCAACTTGAGCTACATGCAGACCGGCACGCGAATGTCCTTTTGTTCAGGAATCAACGGTCTTGGAAACCATCGCGCACGAACACGTATAACGTGTAATTTTTCTGTCACCAAAGTGTGGGTGGCACCCAATCAAATGTTCAGTATTTCAGAAGGTGATCTTAACGTAATTCGTCGATCCTCTCTCACAATAACAGCAGCAGTGTTGACGTTTTCTTCCGTAAGAGTAACAACTGGAGCACCGGGCCCACCTTCCTTTTAAATTGATCGTCTCTCTTCTTTAAACATTTTAATCCACCTTTGAGCTGTGCTGTAGGGAAGAAAAGATTCTCCATAGGTCTCCTGTAACATTGTATAGGCCTCAGCTGAAGATGTGTTGAGACGAAAGCAGAATTTCAAAGCCGCATGTTGTTCCTCGCGTGTTAACTCCCTTGCAGAGGTAGGCGATACTGAATATGTCTGACCCTGCCTGCATCTTACAGGCGGGAACCAGGCATCCCAAAAATGGAACTACTACAGCGTGTTCGTTGCACATTAAGCTAACAGAATGTCATAAGATTAAATTTTACCTCGAGAAATTGTGGCCATAAAAATTATGATCATTTGTTACTGAACAGCCCTCGTAACATCATAGAAATAAGGGAATATGAATATATTAAGTAAAGGGAAGAGTAGGAAAAGATATTACTGTTCTTTTCTGAAAGTGACCTCTGGAGAGATTAGAGCAAAGACAGAGAGGGTCTTTGCTGTCTAGTATTTTCTTTATTGACGTAATGATAACGAAAAACGTAAGGAGAGGAGAAAAATAATATACTGAAAGTTTGTTAAAAATAAGAGACGTAGAAAAATACTGTTGAATCCTAAAAGGACGATAATATAAAATAAAAGAATATATTGAAAGATATTTACGAATCGTGGGGACAGACATTCAATAAGAGAAAATACTGTATCACTAACTCTGTTAATAGGCAAATCTTTGCCTCCAAGTTGAAGTAAGCATTGACAAAAGACTGTGTTACTGATTTTTGTGCTACGATAAAGATGAAAACATGAATAATATGGTAATTTGTAGTCTTAAACCTTAAAATACATTAGGATTGGTTGATAACAGCGTCATTGAATCCGTAATGGGGCGATAAATTTGGAATTTTTCATGAACAAAGACAGGGATAAAAAATTATTTACTCCTTTTCAATGACGCGGTATAAGTTCGACGACGCTGCTGTATGTGTCTATCAGAAACTTAACTAGACCGATTCCATTAGCCTATTGTTATCAGTCCTGCGTAAGAGAGCGTGTTGAAATATGAAAAGACTAGTTCCATTACCATTATATTACTGATGCAAACTGTACAAAAAGAAATAGATGCTAACGATTTCTTAAGACGATTAGTGTAGGATTGCTGATGGCTTCAGCCAGACATACCTATCTATGTTAATTGAGGCTTCCAAAGGTTTCCCGATAACTACAGTTAAAAGTGACAGTATTACGCTGGTAATTAGTTGTTAGGGGATGTTTAAGAATATTATAGTACTAACAGCATGCCATCACTTTAAGAACTCAAAAAGCTTAGAATCATTTCACGAAAAAGTGAAGTTTATACCAAAGATGCTGATACGTTCAATAAAACATTAAAAATAAATGCTGTTTTGGAAAGGAGTATGTTTACAGTATATAACAGAACTTAACCTTCGCGTATAATTTTCAGAAATTTTGCCTATCCTGCGTTACAGAATGTATTCTAACACGAATACATTCTGAACCACCAGTTTGATATCGAATGAACTAAAAACAATTTTTTTGGGAAGAACAATAATCGTATATACTATTTGGCAATATAATGATTGTGGAACGTCTTCCCTATACTAGACATTACTAGAAAAAATTAAACTGAAGTTTAACATTATGGTCCCTGTGTGTGTGTGTCTTTTTAAAATTCAAATAATAATGGAACCCTTCAACCAATGTTGAATAGGAAGTAATTTATAAGTAATGGTAGACCCAGCTATTTAATGAAACTTGGTTAAATCTAATGAAAGTAATAGTATCAATGCTTCAGCAATAGCTGTACGTTCTGTCTCGGGCTGCTAACTGCACCACAGAGTAGCGTGTCTGGTGGCGCTCCTAGCAGCGAACGTTCGCCACAGCACGGACAGAAATGCAGCAACACTACGAGACGATGACACGGAGTAACAAAGAACTTAAAAGAAACATTGAATATTCAGAATGTTTTATAATTATACAAACATCAGAGTGATTTCCTTGTTTCAAGAATATATTAATTTTGTATTCTTTAAGAGGTTTGTTGGTTTACTAGTTCTAGTGTGCCGGCCGGAGTGGCCGTGCGGTTATAGGCGCTACAGTCTGGAACCGAGCGACCGCTACGGTCGCAGGTTCGAATCCTGCCTCGGGCATGGATGTGTGTGATGTCCTTAGGTTAGTTAGGTTTAAGTAGTTCTAAGTTCTAGGCGACTGATGACCTCAGAAGTTAAGTCGCATAGTGCTCAGAGCTATTTGAACCATTATTTATGTCTCTACTCTAAGTTTTCATTTGCTGACTGTAGCGCCTAGAACCGCTCGGCCACCACGGCCGGCCACTTAAATAAAGTCGTGGATTTATAGAAAGGGCACAAAGGTGGTCAACCGAAAAGATTTTGGAAGCAGACTTGCTCTTTTCTGAAGTAAGAATAATGTGGAAAGTGTGTCTGGTTTAAGTACAGATATTTGTCTAACGTCAACTCAGCTATCAGGGACGCGAGTAGTTCATATAATCATAATGATATCACAGATTCTGAGATCCAAACATCGTTGTACAATAATGCAGACAGAGCGCAAACGTATACATCAGATATGAGTGCATGTGACAGGTTGGAGGAGTTGAAGCAAGCGATAAAAAATGATGGGAATAATTTATCTCGTTTAAGCCGAAGGAATTGTCCATCCAATTATTTTTCAAAGTGTTTTCAGGGAAATTTACCTTTTACTTGGTGCCGTAATAAGAGTATATGGTATATTGTTAGTCGTTTATAAGAACACACTTTGCAGTGGGAATGATGAATTTAGAAAGATTTTCTAAAGCCTTTCTAGAGCCTTTAAACCCAGATACTGGTCAGAAAATGCTCAACAGAAACAGGGGCGAGAACTCTTTGGTCCTTAGAGGTATAACGAGAGTTGGGACGGCTAGGAATTTTGTACAGTATCACTTACATCAAGCTTTTTACTTGGATGAACCAGTGAATGAATAAAATACCTGCCGACAAACCTAGGAAACGTTTACCATGAGAGAAGTGAACTTAGGCTCAAGCTGTATTAGAACTGTAGGATCTATGAAATGTTTAAATTGTGTTAATTACTAAATATCATATGAAAGGTAACATGGTCCAACGAATATATCATGAATGCTGTTTTTTTAGCCTTACTTACTGTTTCAAAAATTTGTATATCAAGTGCCGAACGTTCTTAGAGGACTTAGAAAGAATACTCGGCGATCTCCAGCCTGACAGCACAGGGATGGCTTCTAGCAAGATTGGTGAAAGAAAAGTGAAAGGAGACTGGTTGATGGATAAAACAGAATATCTACATGTCTGATGGACCGTTCTGATTAAAGGACATAGCACGTCACACCACAGTGCTCTTAAGGAAAATGAATTAAGATAAGGAAGTAGGAAAGTATCACTTACAGTGCGTAAGGAAATACACCTTATATTCAGATTGTAGCAACGACAGTAGGAAGTCGGCTGGAAGAGATTGGTGATGAAGTTGATTCATCAGCCAGTTCATTTTAGGAGGGTTCTCAATCAAAGTGTTTACGTGTGCGTGTGAAATGAATGATACAGTTATGGTAAAGAGGATGTGGAAATTTGATTTGTATCTGTCACTATTAAAGAATTACGTACGAATCAAAGCATTGTGGTTAAGCGTTAACACCATAAGATGGAAAACTATGTTTAAACAGACGACGAGGAGGTCACTTTATAGGTGCAAACGTTTCAGAAAAGTGTAATCTAGCACGTTAAAGTAAAGTAGAATAAAATTAGAATATAAGAGAGTCCAAAGAAGTTCAAAGTTGAAGGACGCAGACTTCAAGCGTACCAAATGTATGAAGTTTGAATTTTGGTTCAATGAAGCGAGCAGTAAAGGTTCCTAGTTATTTCACAGAAGCCGCAGGGTACAGGGAATTATTAAAGTACCTTTTCTAGCTAACAGAGTGTAAGTTTATAAAATCAGAACTGTTTAATATATTGTTTTCAGAACATAGACTGCTTGAAGCAGTTGATGAGCGTGATAGATGCTATTTGACCAATTTTATTGAACAGTAATTGCTAGGCAACACTGGTCCTTAAGATTGAAGTAATTACAATGGACTGAATAGAGGAGAGCAATCTCCGAACTGCAAAGAAGTAAACCTGAGTTACAGGAGTTAGTGGATTATACAATAGTGAGGATCAGGGCTACTTTCGGGGCCTGATGCTGTAACACTGGGCATCATAGGTCTGTAGGGTCGACAGCCATCTTCATACTCCGGCTCCCACTGAAGAAACGCCCAGGGTGGGAATCCTTGGAGGATGGTATAACCTGTCTTTGGGACCTGTCTTCATTCTTCTTCGGCACTGATGTCAATTCGTAATTTTCCTTTCTTTCTTCTCCTAAGTCAAGGTATTATTCATAGGTTTAATGCAGAATGATAGTTACATGACCTTGGGAATTCATCCACACCTCACTAGAGAAGGAGAGTCTACAAGAACGAGAAACCTGACATGGGACGTTTAAAAGTGGAGGAGGCGGAGAGGACGGTTATATTCAACAGTAACGAGGTTCCTGAAGGCCAAATTGGTTACCGTCAACAGCAGTCACAAATCCTTATGACCTAAGGATTTTAGGAGAAGCTAACGTTAATTTACATATTTATTGCTTGCGATACCTCTACAGCTATTAAATTGGAAAAATAAGAGGTGCATTTTTAAGGAATAGGTAAAATGTTTAGCTTGTCTTCTCACGCCACCTATTTTTTGAGGTAATGTTCAATACTGCTTACTATAAAATACAGTCTCATAAATAGTGTCCAAGGTTTAAGGAGTAAGCTACTAGAACTATAAGTAGATAAGTAAACACAATTTGTTTAACAGCTGCTCTGTAGCACGTTGAGGCGAGGAGGAAGCTTATAACGTGCCAAAAATTTATTGTGGTGTGTGTTATAGATCAGATTGCCGCCACAACCCATTACAAATCATTTGTAAGATAATGTACTGAGAATGTATAATTATTGTGATGTACTGTTCTTGTTTCATAACTTGTTGTGTATGAAATATTGTAGAAAGATGGTGGAAAAAAAGGAGCTGCCATCTATTTCGCGGCGAGCCAAGAACTTACATCGACCTGCAGTGGGCCGCTAGAATAAAATCCGACGGCTGAAGATTCACAATGACTTAGTAGTTAGAAGAGATGTTAGGGCTGTTCATTTATTAATTTTAATGGCTCCTCATGGTTTTAAGATGGGTTTAATAAGTAGAGCCTGTGTGGAAGTAGGTCCATTCAGGAGGTATCTGACCGTGCGGCTCCAGATACAGCCGGGTTTGATGACGAGGTCGCGTAAGTCTACTTGTCAATTTGACCACTCGTCGATAACATAGTTCTTAAAGTGACTGAGGCTAATGTAGTAAGATTTTAGCCTAGGTTATGCTAATACTTTGTTAATATCGGGACTCTGTTAAGGTTAGAAGTAATTGTAAATTTGGCAATATATCAATTAAGTAATTACGTTAGGAGCAGCTTGGAGGTTGAGTCCTTTAGGGATTACGTTTACTGCTGTAGAGTGACTATTCACTTCGTTGGTAGAATGCGTTTGATTATAGGATTGTCAGTAATCGACATTGGTTTCGATTTTGATTCTGTGTCACTGGAATGGTTGGCCTGCACATGCTTCTTGAGAGACAGAATAATTTCAGTTTGTAAATGATACTGTTTTGCTGTGAAGGTTGCAATAAGTACACACGAACGACGCAAGTGCTGTATATTTTTTCGACCAGGCACCATTCAGGTGGTTACGGAACTTGAAATTAGTGGTACTGTATTATTGCCAATACGGATAAGAAATTTTTCCGGTTATCCTTTTGAAGATTTCACTAAAGGAACCATTAGACAGAAATACGTTCCGCGCTAGTGTTCGCTTAGAGAAAACTGTGGCGAACAACAAGGTCTTCTGTAACATTATTGGGGTAAAGTGGCATCCAGTCGCCAACCTGAACTTAGTTTGCGTCAGTTAAGTCGAGGGCTCAAGTGGTGATGGCACCAGTAATTTTCTTATAGGGGTCAGATAGATAGTACACTGAAGCGCGAAAGAAACTGGTATAGGCATGCTTATTCAATTACAGAGATATGCAAACAGGCAGAATATGGCCCTGCTTTCGGCAACGCCATAAAAGACAAGTGTCCGGCGCAGTTTTTGCTACAACGGCAGCTTATCAAGATTTAAGTGGGTCTGAACGTAGTGTTACAGTCGATGCAAGAGCGACGGGACACAGCCTGTCCGAAGTAGCGATGAAGTGGGAATTTTCCCGTACGCCCATTTCACGAGCGTACTGTGAATTCAGGAATCCGGTCAAACATCAAATCTCCCACATCGCTGCGGCCGGAAAAAGATCCTGCAATAACGGGATCAACGACGACTGAAGAGAATCATTCAACGTGACAGAAGTGCAACCCTTCCGCAAATTGCTGCAGGTTTCAACTCTGGGCCGTCAACAAGTGTTAGCGTGTGAACGATTCAACGAAACATCACCGATATAGGATTTCGGAGCCGAAGGCCCACTCATGTGGCCTTGATGACTGCATGACAAAGCATTACGCCTCACCTGGGCCCATCAACATCGATATTGGACTGTTGATGACTGTTGTTGCCTGGTCGGACGAGTCTCGCTTCAGATTGTATCGAGCGGATGGGCGTGTACGAGTATGGAGACAACCTCATGAATCCATGGACCCTTCATGTCAGCAGAGGACTGGTAAAGCTGGTGGAGGCTCTCTAATGGTGTGGGGCACGTGCTGTTGGAGTGATGTGAGGCCACTGATACGTCTAGATACGACTCTGACGGGTGAAACTGTAAGTAGGCTGTTTATGTTTTCTCTATGTAAGTAGGCTGTTTATGTTTTCTATATGTAAGTAGGCTGTTTAGGTTTTTTTATTGGTAACGCCACCTCTGTATGAAAATCAGTGGCTGTGCTGTGGGCAGTCTGTGGCTGCTTTGCATTGTTGTAATACTCGCCATTGTAGTGTTGGGCAGCGGCAGCTGGATGTGAACAGCGCGTAGCGTTGCGCAGTTGGAGGTGAGCCGCCAGCAGTGGTGGATGTGGGGAGAGAGATGGCGGAGTTTTGAAATTTGTCATGAACTGCTATTTTTATATATGATGATATCAAGGTAAATACATTGTTTGTTCTCTATTAATATCTTTCATTTGCTAACTATCCCTATCAGTAGTTAGTGCCTTCCATAGTTTGAATCTTTTATTTAGCTGGCAGTAGTGGCGCTCGCTGTATTGCAGTAGCTTGAGCAGCGAAGATTTTTGTGAGGTAAGTGATTTGTGAAAGGTATAGGTTAATGTTAGTCAGGGCCATTCTTTTGTAGGGAATTTTGAAAGTCAGATTGCGTTGCGCTAACAAAATATTGTGTGTCAGTTTAAGGACAGTCATGTATAATTGTTCTAAGGGGACGTTTCATATGTCGACCCTTAGCCGAGGATACCTCACTGGAATCTTCTGATCTTTTGTTGTAGTTTGTTTAATTAGTGTAGATTTTGTTTATTGCTAGCGCGTAATTGTAGAGAGAATCTCCTTTGTAGTTGTAGCCTTTCATTGTTGTACAGTAAAACAGTTGTGGCATGCATGTAGATTTGCACCAAATATTTCGCAGCTACGCTTGCAATTAACTAGATATTATTTTCAGTGCTATGTTAATGTGTTCTCCTATTTTTGCACTTCAAATTGTGCTTTTCTATGTTATCGTGTGAAATATTGTGACAATTATGGCGTGTGAAAAACGTAACACTAGGCTCCAAACTAAACTGAGAAATAGTAGTGACGACGAGCGCAGCTTATCAGCGCCGCCGAGTAATGAATTAACTAATGTTCAAAGTAGTAATTTGTAACTGTGCACAGGGAAATGGAGCGGGCGTCAAACAATGGCGTGGACAGTGAAACAATTAGTGGAGAGGGAAGCATTATCGATCGATCGGTCGGCAATAGCTCGCCTCAGGAAGCCGAAATGACACGACGCGATCTCGCAAATACTGTAGATTCAGGTTTTGGATCCTCACCGTTTTCTCAAATAAGTCAAGACACATTTTCTGCTGGTTAAAATGTGAATGTTTCCGGTGCAAATTCACTGCCGAAAAGCACTGAGGAACATGTTTCAGACACCAGTGCATTGTTATTACAGTTAATGCAACAAATGGGACAAAAGCTACAAAAGTTAGACACAACGCTTGAACAAAATCAGAAACAAATGGGACAAAATCGTCTAAAGTTAGACACAATGGAACAAAATCAGAGACAAACACAGCAAAAGTTAGACACAGTGGAACAAAATCTTAAAAAGTTAGACTCATTGGAACAAACTCTTGAACAAACACATGAAGATTTAACTACTGAGTTACATAACATTGAATCGAAATGTCAAAAAGTCTGTAATGACGTAAAAACACAAATTTGTGAGCATTTTCAACCTATTTTTTCGCGTCATGAAAATGCACTACAGAATCACGAAGCAGCCATAAAAGAACTGCAAAATACTGTTCATGAAAATCGTGAGACCTTGCAAGCTAAATTTGACTCAGTTGCATCTACCAATTCGGTTACGCAACTTGCAAAAACTCAGGAAAACTTGAAGGACACAGTAGATTCGATTTCAACACAAATGGACACTCTGAAACTTGGTTCAGAAAAACACACTGAGGAAATGTGTTCACTATCGGAGAAAGTAGCCGAACTTTCGGATCAGGTTACTAACTTATCTACAAAGGTAGATGATGATCTGAATGACACAAGACCTGTAGCCTTCACTGACACAGAAGAGTATGAACAAATAAGAAAATTCAAACAAAATCAAAATCAAATCAATACACAGTACAAAAGAGAAATCCGGGAAGTACAAGATCAGTTGACGCAGGTAATACAAGAATTACGTATTTCAGAGGACACTCGCACTCCAATACGGGAAGAGGGACATAGAAATGCGGAACAACCACAAAATAATAACACAGGACACTTCGGAAATTATGAAAGAAATTGGCAAGGCGCATTGGATTTTGAGATGGAACCGCCGAAACGAAGTAACAATGACCGACATGCGACTCGCCAACATGACGATTTTGACTATAAGCTGTTCATTACTACACGTAAATTCAAAACATTTAAGAATTCTGGCAACGACATTCATCCACAAGCATGGCTCCATCAATTCTCGCATTGTTTTCCTCCCAACTGGTCGTTAGAACACAGATTAGAATTTATGTGTGGCTACTTGAAGAATGAACCAGCTGTAAGAATGCGATCGGTAATTCACGATTGCCACAGTGAAGGAGAGTTTTACCATGCCTTCCTCTCAGCATATTGGTCTCAAGCCACACAAGACCGAGTAAAACATGGCATCATAATGATGAAACATTTCGAACAATCTGAATTTTCCAGTCTTGTGAAATATTTTGAAGACATGTTGCATAAGAATCAGTATCTTTCAAACCCATACAGCCCCTCAGAACTCATCCGCATTTGCTTAATCAAACTGCCTGAACATTTACGACATATTATTTTGGCAGGACGTTGCAAAGACGACATTGAAGCATTTCAGGGACTCCTACAAGAATTAGAAATTGACACAGACAGTCGCCGGATGCGAAAACAGGAAAACAATCACTGCAGGTCACATACGTCACAATTCCGTGATGACAGAAACAATAACTGGACACGAAAAGGCTATTCTTACAACGCAAATCGTGACCAAAACAGACACCACCCATATGACAACCGTTGGCAGAGTAGTAATAATTACAGGGAAAGATCACCTCTCCGTGGTAATGACTATCACAGAGACAATCAGAGAAACAGACAATATGGGAACCAAAACAATTATTATCAAGGGAGACAGAATAACTTTAGACGCAACGGACCAGCGCGCAGTTACGATTCAGGGAGAAATTCTCCACCATGTGACCGACAAGAAAGAAACTATGGAAACTACCGACAAAACGACAGACGTGAATTTCATCAGAACTGGCGGGATTCTAACAGAGCTGGGCCCTCTCGGCAAGGTGAATTTGTAGAAGTTAGGTCTCCAAATCCCAATAACGGCGCGCGCCAACAAAGAAACAGACAATGACTCGCACCGCAGGCAGCCATCAGCGCCGGCTGGCTCAGGGAAAAATAACATAGACGCTAACCTTGAAAAAAAAAATTTCAGTATTCTTTACCGACGTATACCGCCTGACAATTGCATTCAAGTTCAAACTCTGAGTACTACGAAGAGTAAAGGATTGCACCACACTTCACATGTAAAACCGTTTATAGAAAGATAATCTGCTTTTTAACTTTGTCTTTGCCATAAAACTTTTCACTTCACATTTCTAGTATGCTTTGTCAGACTTAAAATCTGTTAACATACAACAATGTTTGAAGTTAAATATCCAATCAAGAACCAAGAGAACTTATTTAAACAGAAATGACGAATGCATTGTTATAGTGAACAGACGTCACAGTGTTATTGTGTGTGTACATTCTTGCTTGTTAGTTGCACGATTATGGAACGACTATAAGGCTTACATACTTAGAACATTTATTAGTACTGCTAATGAGATTTTAATGCAACATTTTGGTTTACTTGAAAATATATTCTGGATTGAAAGTACTTTCTGTGAGATACCAGATGACACAGTGGTTAGTTTATGTCACAGCTACACGATTTTATCACGACGCTACTAATGAGTGACAATATACAATGTTGCTTTTGTGGTGTTTCTGTTTTATATCTGCACAGTTTTTCTGTTTTATTCTGGAAAGTAAAACATGTTTTAGTAGTAATTTTTGTGGTATAGCAACAATGAGACAGCCTTTTTCGTGGCACAACAATACGTTACTGTACAGTACTTTCTTCATCACAACAATAAGCGTAATAACTACGATATCTATATGCAAAGCATTTCACTTTTGTTTATCATGAGGTAAGTACATTGACTTCTGCAGAACTTAGCTTTCGGAGGACGATAACTACGACACTTCCACAGAATTATCTTACAGCAAGACGCACATTTAGCGCTACAGGACACGCATTTGAGAGATTAATTTTGTACTTAAGCCATTTATTTTTAAAGATTTTTGAATTACAAAGAAGGTTTTCCGTGATACATTTCATTCCATTGCGATAATCTATAACACCTGAGGGTATAATTACATTAATCCTCAGGGGGGTACACGCTTACTTTGTGTACCATGTGTGTGGCAACCACAAGGAACCCTAGCTAATATGGTATTTGCTTATACAACTTTACACATCGGTACCATATTTCTCTAACACACAAATTACACAGCTATCTGATCATTTAACTGAGAGATAAACATTTTTTTACTACACGCAATACACAGTTGGGTAACTTCACACTTATGAAACTGTATTTTGTCTGTACTTTGTAAACTGTTCATATTTTTTCGGAATCATTGTGATACTATGAGAGCTTTGAATGACGTATTTGGTAAGGGAGCATGATTTTAAAGTACGTTTGAGGTAGATGACACTATTGAAATGAGCAGAGAATTTTTTTTAGGTTTTGAAATTATTGGAGGAAGCTACGACGATTTTGAGATTTGACTGAGGTGTTATGATGTTATTATTACGACGACGATGTGTACTATGCTGTTGAGATATGTTTATGATCAATAAGATGTTGCTACCGTATATGAGGAATAAGAAGTATGTTGGAAACCAAGAATCGTACTTTAAGAGTTATGAAATGTGCGTAAATGCGTGACTGTATCACAATGCTGACGAATATTTTATTTGGACACTTATATTTATAGGATTTTCTTTCTACAGATTTGCAATGCTAATTCTTGACCTGTGAAATATTTTTATGTGAGACTGTCACTGTAGCGGAAACTGCTGTCGTAAATATTTCCGTAAGAAAGTTAAGTGACCACCTGCACGTAATGCGTCGTGGGCACCCAGCTGTGTCGGACGCCTGGAGAGAGGGCCATTGGCGCGTGCCTTTCAGAGCACAGGAAGGAAAAAAAAAGGGAGGCCATTATCCTGGCCATTGTCATTCCTTTAGAGAAAGCATCGCAAATCCGACACGCTAATTACTTGGAAACATATCGTACTTTCTGATATTTACTGAAATGCCTAATGAAATGACAAGAAATAGTTTGTCTACACACCTGACTATGACTACTGTCTTTCTAGATGAGAGATTTTTTTACTACTTATGAAATGCCACATGACTATTGAACGATGTTCTTACGCTTTGCTTTGTACATAGTTGCTTATTTCATTTGATATCTAGTTTCTAGCTGCACTGCAGCATTGGTTAAAATAAAATTTTATAGATGTACTAATATAAATATTTTCTGTCTACAGATCGAGTATATAATAATTTTTTTCAAAAAAATGAGGCAGCACAAAGCGACATTTACCTTCACAGGAACTGCATTCATAATTTTCTTTTCAAGTACTTGGTAATTTCTTTTGTAGAATAAATTGTGATGCATCACTCTAGTGTTAAGATGTGACATAGGTATTAGACATGGCCATTTTTAGTGTAATATTTTTTTCTGCTTGAGCTATGTCATGTTATGATATAAGTTATTACATTTGCTGCTGCTAGCTTTGCCAATCTGTATTTTTTGTCATTGCTGCTTGTGTTAATTGTTTTGTGCTGCTGCATTGCCTCGTCCCTTAGTTTAGCATCTGAGCTCAGTAGATTTAAGTTAGCTTAAGATGGGGTAGGCTATATGAGAGAACGAGATGTGATGAATTGGAAGAAATGCATTGAGAAGCTATAAGAAAATGGTTTGGCCAAAAAAAGTATTTTGAAAGAGGATATGAGCAAAAAAGTAGGGTTTAGGGACAACAGGTTTACGTAGGATTTTCTTGGAAATAAATAATGAGGTAAGAAATATGTGAACATATAAATACAGAAAGCATGCTTTGATAGGATTTTTCTGGTGGAAACAAATTTCGAAATAAGACGAAAGATCTATGGAATGAAGTTTTAGGTTGGACTGCAGTACCAAATGTTACACTGAAAACAAACCCTGCCCTTTCCTCTTGTGTTATTCTGCTATGTGTTTGTGTACTCTTGTATATTTGTGTTTTTCCTGTCCTTACGTGTTTAGCGGATATGAGTTACATTGTAGAATTTTTCTGATACTATGTTATTTACTTTGTAAAGATGTTAGACATTATTAATTCTGTTCTGTTTAATGCTCATGTGTGAAGTTGATGTTTCAAAAGTTATTGTGATCTTTTATGTATGTACTCATGTCATAATTCCACTGATGTATATGTTTATTTCTATTCTGTTGTAAAGCCGGTACTACAAATGTTATCTGTATTGTTATGTTTTTAATTATGTATTTTGTACCTTTGTTATTGTATTCTTATGTTATAAAATTGTAATTGTCACCAGTTCATGATATTATTAACTTGTTAGTTACATTTCACTGCACACGTTTCTGTTGGTCATAGTATATGGACAATATGTGAGAAGTTGGGACTGTTAGTGTTTGCACGTGTGTTAATAACTCAGCAAGGGACTGGATAACAGCATTGCTGGTTCTAAGGACTATTTCAAAAACTTTGTGAGTGAACAAGTGGTGGTTTATGGACTTGCTATATTATCCGCAAGACTCTTCGATGGTGATTGTGCACCTGCACAGTCACAACACATGGCTGCTGGCCATCTCTATAAGGACTACAGTGGGTCTGCATCTTTGATGACCCACCAATACCATACTCTCTACCAGGACTACAGTGGGTCTGCTCTGTGATGACCTACCTACCAATATTCTTCCAAACTACAACTGACTCTGCTGTGGGTTTGCTCTGTTGTGGCCCATTATCTGTCAGCATGTCAAGAGTCAGCACTGTCTTTCTGTTGGAAGGACAACACTACTTCTTCAAGACTACATGGACATCCACTACTTCCGTGTGCATTGTCTTTTACTGCTCAGACTTTGATAAAAGAAACGGCAGTTTTACTGTGGTGAATGATCAGGACTGTCTTTATGGACTGTGAGAAAATTTTAGCTTTTGACCAACATTGTATCAATAAGTGTGTGCATTTTATATCTTTGTTACTGTAATTGTGAAAAATTTTTGTCAAATCTGTATTGGCCAGTGCCCAACACCATTTGTAAAAAAATTTTTGTGGGGAGCATGGGGGCTATGTAAGTAGGCTGTTTATGTTTTCTCTATGTAAGTAGGCTGTTTATGTTTTCTCTATGTAAGTAGGCTGTTTAGGTTTTTTTATTGGTAACGCCACCTCTGTATGAAAATCACTGGCTGTGCTGTGGGCCGTCTGTGGCTGCTTTGCATTGTTGTAATACTCGCCATTGTAGTGTTGGGCAGCGGCAGCTGGATGTGAACAGCGCGTAGCGTTGCGCAGTTGGAGGTGAGCCGCCAGCAGTGGTGGATGTGGGGAGAGAGATGGCGGAGTTTTGAAATTTGTCATGAACTGCTATTTTTATATATGATGATATCAAGGTAAATACATTGTTTGTTCTCTATTAATATCTTTCATTTGCTAACTATCCCTATTAGTAGTTAGTGCCTTCCATAGTTTGAATCTTTTATTTAGCTGGCAGTAGTGGCGCTCGCTGTATTGCAGTAGCTTGAGCAGCGAAGATTTTTGTGAGGTAAGTGATTTGTGAAAGGTATAGTTTAATGTTAGTCAGGGCCATTCTTTTGTAGGGAATTTTGAAAGTCAGATTGCGTTGCGCTAACAAAATATTGTGTGTCAGTTTAAGCACAGTCATGTATAAATGATCAAAAGGGGACGTTTCAAAACGTGCGTAAGCGTCCTGTGTGATCACTTGCATCCATTCATGTCCATCGTGCACTCCGACGGACTTGGGCAGTTCCAGAAGGACAGTGCGACACCCCGTCCTCCGGAATTGCTACAGAGTGCCTCCAGGAACACTATTCTGAGTTTAAACACTTCCGCTGGTCACCAGACTCCCCAGAAAAGAACATTATTGAGCATATATGGGGTGCCTTGGACGGTACTGTTCAGAAGAGATCTCCATCCTGTCGTCCTCTGACGGATTTATGGACAGCCGTGTAGAATTCATGGTGTCAGTTCCCTCCAGCACTACCTCAGACATTAGCTGAGTCCATATCACGTCGTGTTGCGGCGCTTCTGTGTGCTCACGGGGGCTCTACACGGCATTACGGAGGTGTACCAGTTTCCTGGGCTCCGCTAGCACTCGCCTTCTGATTACTTTGTTGAATAAAACATCGCCACATTAATTCAGAACTATGTTCTCGACTTTTCGAACCCTTTTTCTATAGAGACCTGATCCTTCGTTTCGATCAGTTGAAAAATAAAGATGATAACATTAAAGAAGAAATTATTACAATATTAGAAAAGGGTAGGGTAGCAAATATATTACAATTCTTTATTGAAAGTGAACTGAAAAGATTATACTAAAGACAGAATTTGTCTTCGGTTGTAGTAATTTTCAATATTGACGCATTGGAATTGAAAAAAAAAGTCAAGCAGTAAGTCTAGAGGCGCGGCAACTACATTTTCACTTTGAACTGTATGAGTTAGTGAAGAAGTTACGAACGTTGCATTACTTTTGGCGCAGCACTTACCTGGTGATGCAGCTCACACTTTTTGTACTTTACAACCGTTACAAAGAGCCTGCATCAGACGGACTATACTACAGCTATATTTTTCTGACTACGACTTACTTGCCACTTGGTTTCAAGAGTTCATAAACCGATTCCATAGCAGTGTCGAGGAGACTGTGTAGACTTCTGTTGTGCGGCGTGCCCGGTGCGAAGCGAGGTACGAGGTCCAGCAAATCGTGCGTATCGCGGCGGCTGATGGAGTGTGCGATGTAAAGTTGAGAGTCCGATTTGCTGCAGAAGAGAGACTCCTCCGCAAGCAGCGGGTACTTATCAGATAGTCGCCGGCCCTCTCGCTCCTCGAACACGATGGACGTGGCTTGGAGCCGCGCCAGCGCCTTCAGCACGCACTCGCACTGCCGAACGTCCAGTGGCTTTTTGGGGTCCAGCATGTGGTAGCCGGCCAATGCCAGGTCCTCCAACACCAGCAAATCCGGCCGCAAGTAGTAGCACTTAGGGACGGTGCCCAGGTACGTAGCAGCCTCGTACTCCGAGCAGCGCAGGTGTTTCTGCACGTCCCTAAGGAGATCACCGTAGAAGAGGATCTCCTTCTGATAGCCAGTAGTGGACATTGCTAAATTCCTCCTGAAGATGTCATCTAGAGGCACCGACTTGACAAAGAACTGCAGTTCGGTGGTCTTGGCACCTTCCCTCTCCCTGTCGCCTAGCGAGACAGATACGCGCAGCTTCAGGTGATCGCCCATGAAGCCCTTCATGTCTGAGCTAAGGGGAGCCACTGCAAACCAAGCCAACTCGAAGTCGTCCCTCTGCAGGTGCCTCTTGACGATTTGTCGACATTCCTCTCGCGACAGTGATGACGTGGAGCTCATGTCTGACGTCAGCTGCCTCCCGTACTGTCAGAGAGTGCACAGTAAGGAGTTGGATCCGAAAAGAGATCTTAT
Organism: Schistocerca serialis cubense; assembly: GCF_023864345.2. NCBI lineage: Eukaryota > Metazoa > Arthropoda > Insecta > Orthoptera > Acrididae > Schistocerca > Schistocerca serialis. The sequence goes on along the minus strand of NC_064639.1, from coordinate 769,022,389 downwards.
TTATACTGGTGTCCGACATACGCGTCGTAATAAATGCAGTAGAGGGCTTTATCAGCAGTTCTATCTCTGTTGTCACAGTGTCACGTAAAGATTAGGGATCCTCAAAGCAGCGTTTGCATTGTACTTGTGCTATCAAGTCACTCATTGTTCGTTACGTAGGCTATTATTTTTGAGTGAGAACTTAAGTCACAAGAGTATATAAAGAACAGATTATCACGCTGCGGCACGTCTCATATAGCTTCTATTGCAGCAGATATCTTCAAGAGTCATGTAAGAAACATGACTCATAGTTTTTCCCTCTAATTTTGGCTACAACCCACAACTCACGGATTCCCAGTTAAAAAAGAAAAATACGAGAGAAGATGCGATGCGAACAGGATTTGACACTACGTTAGAAGAATCCAGCGCTTTTTCATTACTAGAAGAACTAACACAAACACTAGTGTTTTATGCAAAACACATGTGTTTTATGTAAAATACCGTTGACATCGTTCGCTTTTCCGCCGGAAGAAGAAAACGTGTAACCCACATTATTATCATTATTGTGAGTATTATTACTGAAGCAGGCTGCAGATTTAGGTGCTTCTCTCATCTAGTATATTGAAAATAACAGGTACATGCAGAAAATACATCCATATTCGTAAAACAGTGACAGAAAATTGTGTGTTATTGCTTGCAACTGAGCACGTAAATCGTTTAACTAGCTTACTTTGACGAGCAAGTCCGTCTGTCCCTCATACAAATGGTGACAACCGATGTCAAGATAGTTAATGGACGCTTCGACAGCAACGACTAAGAAGCAAATACAAAACAGAGCATGTGAAAGTCACATCGCCTGTCAGACCACATCCACCCTAAGTGAGCAAAGGAAGGACTGACGTGTATGCGATTGCAGTCTTTCTCGGCGTTTTTCACTGATGAATTCTTCTCGGGTTATCAGCCGAGTGGTGGCGTCGTCTTGTCGCAACTTTATCTTCACCAGAAGATGATGAGTACGAAACTCATTGAAACGGCTGATAACCCGAGAAGAATTCAGTAGGACTGGCGTGGTCTCTCTCTGCTTTTATGATTATAGCATATACCATAGTTTGTAAAAATAAGAACCCCAAGAAGGAAACTTATTTACTTTTTTATGTATTTATATCTCCTTGCAAGATTCGTTTCTTCAAGCCCTCTTTACGTCTGATCAAACATCATTACAATCTGCATGGTATATGAGCAGTACATATGTTAATTGTAATTGTAATACTAAAGATAGTAATAATAACAGGTATAATGATAATTTTAACAGCCAGAAAAATCGAAAGATACGAGCTCAGAATCACCTAGTACAGGCAAAATCAAATCTTCCAGTCCAGTAAATCAACACCAGACACTAAACTGGGAAAACCTGAGAATGAGGAAACAAAGCCAGTTCTGGAACAGTTATCTAAAAAACTGTAAAAAACTGCAACTAATCTGCTGGGTAGATAGAGGACTTTGAGAATAAATTTTCTAACAAAAGACTGCAGCAGCTGGAGATAACGCTTGAAATGACCGACGAAGGAGTGAAGGAAGTGAAGAACTGGACAGCGCGTGGGACGATCAACCAGACGGATTCTGGATCAGATACATGAGCAGTTAACGTGAGAAAATGGTCGGATTGTTTAACGCAAATCTGTAGACAGAAAACATAAATGAAGAAATAACGACTAGAAAAAAAAACTTAATACAGAAGGACGCAGTTGAAGGGGTAATTCCCTGAAATTTTGGGCCACCACGTTCATCATCACTGACAGAACTGAGAAATTTACTTAAGAAAACAACAAAACATCAGATCAGTAGAGCATGAGAGTAACAAGCGAAGAACATTGGACACGAAAGACTACGACAAAATGATCCTGGAGAACTGAAAAAGTTGAAAAATAAGTCTAGACATGACCTGGATAGACTACACGAAAGCCTTTGATTCACTACCACCTATTTGGATCATTCAGTTCCTGGGAATCTGTAGTGTCAGCGAAAACGTCAGGAATTTCACAGAAAATCCGGTGGAGCAATGGGAGAGAGAACTATTTCTCAGAAAATAATATTAAAGATTACTAAGCATGAAGAGAGGCGTTTTACAATGGAACATTTTGTCTCCCCCCTCCTCCCTTCCCGCTGTTCATCTGTTCATTATTGCCTTTGTCCCACTGTCAACCATCTAACAGAAAACAAACCAGAGTCATTAAACAACGAGAAGTTATCAGAAATTATCACACCTCTTGCACACGAATGAATTTAAGCTCCACAAAAAAACTGAAATTGAGATACAGTCTCTGAATAATAACACCCGAATCACCAATGACATCAACGTAAAATTCGGCTTAGACAAAAGCGCCACATTGACGCTAAGGAAGGGCAAAACCTCAGAAAGTGAAGGCATCAAAATGCCAGATGGGCAAACCATCAAGGGCCTTAAGCGGAAAGGGTACAAAAACCTAAGCACTTTACATTATGACAACATAAAGCTTGGGCATGTAGAAAGTGTGGTAAGCAAAGAGTGCAACCAGTGCAGAAAAAAAAATATCGAGATGCAAAATGAATGACAGCTTTACCATCAAGGCAAGTAATGCCTGGACCATGCCTCTTATCTCATAGACTATGGGCATCGTGAGCTGTGCACAAGTAGAATTGGACAATCAAGACAAGAAAACACATGACAATTAACCATGTGACTCACCGTTATTGTGACGTCATCAGTCTGTACTTGTCGAGAGAAGTAGAGGCAATTTGCAATTGAGACTGCCCGCATCTCGTGGTCGTGCGGTAGCGTTCTCGCTTCCCACGCCCGGGTTCCCGGGATCGATTCCCGGCGGGGTCAGGGATTTTCTCTGCCTCGTGATGGCTGGGTGTTGTGTGATGTCTTTAGGTTAGTTAGGTTTAAGTAGTTCTAAGTTCTAGGGGACTGATGACCTAAGATGTTAAGTCCCATAGTGCTCAGAGCCACTACCTGCAATTGAGACTGACAGTGGAAGACGAGAAGCATGGATTGGCAGCATACGTGAGAAGTAGTCAAGAGTCAGCTCTGACTGAAATCGGCTACAAAAGGCTTCTCAAAGTACAGCGAACGAAGACTCAATGCCGCAAGGCTGCACTCCAATGTCGTATTGTCGGCCTGCGCGATAAAGCACGGCATTGGCAGTTTTTGGAGAAGACTGGAGAAGATCAAACGCAAAGTAGGTAAGGATAGACCTGGTCTTGGCTGACCAACACAATCCTAAAGAAGGAAACTAAAGGATTAATTGCTGTCAAACAGAAAAAAGCCATCAAAACTAACACTATCAAAGTCAGACTAGAGAAATCAGCAAAAGAACCAGAGTGCAGAATGTAAAGAAGCTGACTATACAACTGAACATATCTTGAGCTTTTGCAAAAAAATCGCTCATGCTGATTATAAGAAGAGGTACAAGGCAGTGGCACGAATGATTCATTGAAATGTAGCCCGATATTACCATCTACAGGTGGCAAGAAACTGGTGGGACCACAAGCCAGAAAAAGTTGTCGAAAACAAACATACCAAATTACTTTGGTTCTTTCCACTTCAGGCAGATCGAATATTGGAACACAGTACACCAGACACCACAGCTTTGATGAAAAAGAAAGCTTGTTCCGTTGACATTGCCATCCTGCATGATAGCAGACTGTACTGTTCTGTAATCCATTGAAAGTGATCCCTACGGTTCACGGTATACTGGGAGTAGTGACAAAACATCGGTTTCCACCTGAAATCCACTGACAGTAAAACCCAACTACAAAGGCTACTTTACTAGACGCTTGGAAGTGTCCCAGTAGGGACAAAATAAAAAAAAGTCCAATGTGGTGATTTTATTTGCTGTGCTTACTATTGTAATAATAATAATAATAATAATAATAATGGTGTTTATAAAATATCTTTACTAACTTAGACTTTCATAACTTTAAAATTATACTAGATAATAACACATTTTCATCATGAGACAAGATAATACATATAGTTTTGTATTATTCAGGTCTCACAGATTTGACGAAATTTTTGGGCGCCACAGGAAAAAGCTCAGTGTATAACCCGGTTTATAGACACGAAATACAACGCTCAAGCGCAACGGAACCTATGAACGTGACATGGAAGGAACCTACCATCCCTATCTACTATTCTGCTTGGCATACGTCATTGATGGAAACAGATCGTGTTTTCTGTGATCAGGGGGCGGTTTTCCTCTGTGTTTCAGACATCCACGTACGGAAAGTATGGGAGGTTCTACAAAATCAGTCCATACGGTGGCCAGAGAGTAGGCAATATCACGAACAACAGTGTGTAAAATCTTGGAACAAACGTCATGTCTTTACGATTGCAAGATAGGAAATTTGGAAAAGATTTGTCCCTCTGGTGAGTCAACGTTTCATGTTTATCGCGAACTGGTACGTCGTAATGTTCGTATATTGGGGTCAGATTGTTCTTACTTTACATGTGAAATGGGGTGCAGACTTATGTACAAGTGTATTGTCAGTACATTTTTTTTCACTGAGGTTGCCTTCAACAGTGATGTCTACCTGGGCATGATGCACAATTTGAACACCTGCAACACGACTAAATATTCCAGCAAGCTGGAGTTCCACGTCATTGGTCCCTAAATATTCGTCAATTTTTAAACGAGGAGAATCTTCCTCCAGACTGTTTGTAAGTAGTTGGTGACAGTTTCAGCACGGCCTGCATGGTTGCCAGAAATCCCTTAGGGTTATGACATTGTGCAGTATTGATAGATTTTATTCCCCATTCTTCTCTCCCATCCCTCTGACATCACAACCAAAGATGGCGGAAAAGCCGACTTGTGTTAGTGCGAAATTCGAAAAATCTAAGAAAGTGGAACTATACTCCGTTCATCATAAGAATAAACCTGATGTAAGCAAACACAAACACGATGATTGGTTAGAAGCCGTAGCACACGTACACTTGTGTTGTTATGCCCTTGGAAGTCAGTCAAAATGGTTCAAATGGCTCTGAGCACTATGGGACTTAACATCTGAGTTCATCAGTCCCCTAGAACGTAGAGCTATTTAAACCTAACTAACCTAAGGACATCACACACATCCATGCCCGAGGCAGGATTCGAACCTGCGACCGTAGCGTTCGCGCGGTTCCAGAAGTTAGTCCTCCTTATGTGTTAGACATATTATTACGAAGTTACGTTAAATGAAACTTTATGATATTAAAATGTATTAACAGCCACCAACGTTTTTCTTAATCACGCTTTAACTACGTAATTTTTATTTCAAAAATCGTGTAGTCACAGCATCTGCACTGTTGTACTCTGATTGTCGCGCTGTTGATGCGCAGTATGAAAATCGCTGAGGCTGCTTCCTGTCCCGTAGTGAAACATTCGTGTGGAACACCGTTAAAAAGCGCCGAAAAATAGGTTATTCTTACTGTTTTTTATAAATTTACAGAGATAGTCGGCTTTGAAGTTTTCCGAGGGACTGTATTAGATTCATTTGACACATACAAAGAGGAGGTGTAATGGAATCGGTAGCGTAGTAGACTGAAAATCTAGTACAGATTATAGTTTGCTGGTTCAAATCTTGTCTGAGTCATTGTTTTTTCTCGTTCAATTTGAAGTACCTACATCTCGTAATTGTAAAATCATCATCACTTTTTGTGAATAATGCACGTCTTCTTGTTCCTAATTAGTTATTGCACTCGAAATTTCTGTTTTAATTGCAAATATAAATTCTTAATTATCGAAATTTTATGAAAGACTGTTAACAGAAGTTGCTTAAATTAAGGAAACATAAAACTTAAATTTTTTAAGGCAAACATGAGAAGCTAAATACTCTTTATTTGGACTGTGTCCATCGTTTTATACCACAGATGTAGATAAGTGTCGTAGAAACATGAAAAACAATCATTTTCACAGCATCGAGTACACCATACTAAAGCTGCATTTTTACATTTGCAACTGTATACCATTACAATATGAACTCAACAGAACTGATCTGGAGGCAAGTTACGGAATTTGGGCCGAGAAGTAACAAGACTATTAAGCTGGCAGACGTACTGGAACTAACGCACGCAGGTTTTCCATGTGTCACTGCCGAACAGTGGCGGGATATTGAACGGCTCCTCATAAAAGAAGAGGAGAAAATGCAGCGCCTGGTTGGCTTCGTGGATTCTGTTGCTGATAGCCTCCACTTCCAGAAATGAAATGTATTTCTGCGATTCGGATAAGGAAGGAGTTAAGATATTGCCAGACGACTGGCTGTAATTAATACCTTCAGTGGTTACAGTATTCAACAGTACGGTGAGATCCTTGCAGTAAATTTCGCATCACACACTACTCAGGAAAATTACCCTGTGTTTAATCCAGAAATTTTCATCACTCTTGTTTATAATTAGAATACTATGTCAGGTGAGAACAGGGCATTTTATGTATTCCGTCTGTTCACCTAAGAAGTGCGCGATAGTGCTGGTGTTTTGCAGAATATTAGTTCATTCTCTTTAAAAATGAAATGAAATTCGAAGCCATGTTGTTTCTTTGCTCGTCTCTTTTTACGTCTGAACCGCAACTGCTCACTTCATTACAGGTTGCATCTTCAGTCTGGAACCGAGCAACCGCTACGGTCGCAGGTTCGAATCCTGTCTCGGGCATGGATGTGTGTGATGTCCAAAGGTTAGTTAGGTTTAAGTAGTTCTACGTCTAGGGGACTGATGACCTCAGATGTTAAGTCCCATAGTGCTTAGAGCCATTTGAACCATTACAGGTTGGTTGGACCCCTGGTTGGGCAGTGCTGTCCCAAGTTTATTGTGCTGGTATCTATGTGTATGTAACGCAGCATAAAACGATCCTTAGGATCGTACTTGACTCTACTGGTCACAGTTTGGCCTCCGCTCCACCTGAAATGAAATCCAATGAGATTCAAGCAAAACTGGAAGAATACATGACGTAATGTTTACATCAGGTTTATTCATATGAAGAACGGAGTATAGCCCACTTACGCTAAGTTTAAAATGTCAGAAAATTCGGAAAGGCCACTGAATTTTCCCAAGCCCAGTTGTTCTAAGTTTAAAGGAGTGGGAAATTAAAAAAAAATACGAGATGGCGCGACCAGCATACTTGTGCTAAGTTTAAAATCGCATTGAAGGAAGGTTCAAGGTTGATCTCTGCCATGTTTAATTTTCTTATTTTTTCCGCGAGCTTCGACACACTTGGGGTTTTAACACAACAGCAATTCAATTGTGCTACATGCCCCCCACACTCAGCCACCGCAGATTCTTGTGCCACCGCCAATTCAGCGTTTTTATTTGAACACATTGGCCTTGTGTACGAGCTGAAGCATGAGGTATGTGTTCGACATATTTATTTAAGCAATTAAGCATTTCCGCCCTGCCGTCAGTAACGTGCGCTCGTGCGCGCAGGGTTGTGTGTGTGTGTGTGTGTGTGTGTGTGTGTGTGTGTGTGTGTGTGTGTGGCACTAGTATGAGAGTGTGTTGTTTAATTTAAACAACTGGCGACGTCTGCAGGCTGGCAACGGAGCTGGAAGCAGCTGCACATCACCACGTCATCAAGAATGTGGGTGTCACTTCAGGCCGCTGTGGGACGAAGTGACATCAGGTGGCGGCTGCCGCACCGCCATCCGACGCATTGGCCGCTGAGAACAGTCGTGCAAGGGTCGACACCCCAACCCCTCCCGCAGGCTGGAAATTCGACTGATGCTTTTCACCTAATGCTTACTGTATGTACCAGCCATTTACGGCTGCAACGTCAGAGCTTCTGTGAGTGGAGCATGCATAGAAGAGGAGCCTGAAGAAAAATTTCGTGAGATATCAGAGAGTGCCCAAAAGATGGAGAGATGAGTGTGTTGGTGCAACGGCAGAACGAAGAACTTGTAAGCAGAAAAAGCCACAGCCAGATTGCGATCCGGCAACTGCGATTTTTTTTTTTTTTGTATATTCTTGCTACTTACCATTCCAAGGTTTTAAAAAAATGGCTCTGAGCACTATGGGACTCAACATCTGAGCTCATCAGTCCCCTAGAACTTAGAACTACTTAAACCTAACTAACCTAAGGACATCACACACATCCATTCCCGAGGCAGGATTCGAACCTGCGAGCGTAGCAGTCGCGCGGTTCCGGACTGCAGCGCCTAGAACCGCGTGGCCACCGCGGTCGGCTACAAAGGTTTTACAGTTACGATAGATGTCCACTCTGCGAAAGGTGAACCATGCAAATTCGTCTACTTTTCCCTGTTATACGCTCATGTAGGTAAGGAACAAGGGTTTCTATGCTTTCAGCTACCTACTTCTATTAACGTTTGTAGGCCGCCCCATGAACCACTTTAGACCACTGTCAGGATCACCGTCCAAAAGGCACATGGAGGTCGTAGTGAGACAACTGAGACAGACTACCCCAAATATATCCATAATGAATAAAATACATCGAGGTTCGCTGTTCTACAAGTGGACAATGTGGCGAATTTCCTGACGTTCACAAGTAATTTTTATCGTTTATAGTTGTCGAATTACGTCACCGACCTTGTTCTTTTTCCTCTAATGAATCTACTATATACTATTTTCTGTGGCATTTGAAAGATGCTTCTAAGAGAATTTCAATATATATGTTGAACTTGATCAAACAGTATCAGTTTTTGGAAATTTTTGATATGTTCCTATGGGATCAAACTGCTGAGGTCATCGGTCCCTAGGCCTACACACTACTTAATCTAACTTAAACTAACTTACGCTAAGGACAACACACACACGCGTGCCCGAGGGAGGACTCGAACCTCCGACGGGGAGAGCCGCGCGAACCGTAGCAAGGCGCCTGAGACCGAGCGGCTACTATGCGCGGCAAACAGCATCGAGATAACAGCTGCGCTAACTACTGTCCCCCCCGTGAGGAGAAGAGGTTCCATAATATCTGCCCTATTATACCAAACGCAAACAAACAAGTGACTCAGGTATGGTTCTCATGTTTACCTATGCGCTTGAATCCCATCAGACCGTGTCCCACTGTTGTAACAATGAGATAACTTACTAGTAAAGCTATTGAGACATTCACAATCTACACGACAGTCGAAAGAGTAAATACTGTTTATGGTGAATGTCGCGAAACTGTTAGGGCAGTGGTGAGGTTGTATGCTGAAGAGTGTCCAGATCGTGCCTAACACTCACGATCTGTTTTTGCAAATATTATAAAAGAAGTTCAAGAAACTGGAAGTGTGGAGATATAATACGCCAAGAACAAACAAGAAAAACTGATAAAAGAAATGAAACTAACATTTGAGCAGCAGTAATACTCAGTGGAAATCTCGCGAAGAGGAGTCTTGGAAGTAAGGGAGGTATTAACCAAACCAGTATTCTGCGAACAATACATTCCATTGCATTTCATCCTCTTCACATTTCGCGGCATCGACATATTCATAGCAATGGTTTCCATAATTGGTTAGTTTTCACTGAATGTTATCTACGAAAAATGAATTGTGACGCGGCATATTTATGAAAAATTTTGTTTAAGGAAGAAGCATTATTTACAAACTGTGGGCGAGTCAGTCTTCGCAGTTTGCGCTAATCGTCAGTTGAAAATCCACGCTGACTCAAAGAAATGGAATGAAAACAACGCTCTTGGTCTAACAACGTTTGGTGTGTGTTTTTCAAGACCTGCATCATTGGTCCCTACATTATTGATGGGTATATAAATACACTCATATATCTCGAGTTCCTAAGATACTCTGCTGCCGCAGTTAGTGGGAAACATCCTAGTGGACATAAGGCAGTCTTTGTGGTACCAACATGACGAATGTTCCTCCCATTGCACACATCTAACGACCGCCCCACTTAACACAACATTTGGCAATCGTTGAACGGTCGTCGACGAAACGCAGAATGGTCTACGCACTCACCAACTTAATACTTCTGTACTTTTATCTGTGGCGAAAATTAAAACAAGACACCTGTTAGGAAAAGACCCTCGACTTCGGGAGGCATGACATGCCTTGTAACACAGGTCTGTGCTGCCGATGACTCCACATGAAACTGAACGTGGAGTACTGTTTCTGTGCCGTCAGTTTATAGGGCACAGCAATGCTCTACATCAACATTTTGAGCACTTGATGTGACAGCCATGATAATAAACACACGACTGCTTATACTTGGAATAACAGGGCAGACGTTTCTGGAACCACTTCCCCTGTTAGCGGGGCAGTGGTTTTCGACGATGGAATTTCATACTATTTCATCAGGTCCCAAGCATGTTGTGTCCTTGAATTTCTCTTAGAAACTTCTTTCAAATGCGACAGAAAAGAGTTACGTAGCACTGCTAGAAAAAAACCAAGTCGATGTCGAAATTCAGCGACTACAGATGATAAAATTTACTTCCGAACCTCTGGAAATTTATCACATTGTCCACTATTACTTGGCGAAAACCGAAAATCGACGTATTTATACAGTCTGGATAGATTTGGGGTGGCCTGTCTTAGCTGCCTCACCATATATAATTCATGCTGTTCCAATAAAAGCGTAATAAAAGGAAGGCATTTAGAAAAATAATACTAGGCTGTGTCTGTCACACGCTGTAGAAAACAAAGTACTATTATTAGTGATGTAGAAATATAGCCGTCTAAACCTCCAATATGCTACAGGAAGTAGGTAAGGAATCAGAAGCGTCTCAGGTCTGAACTGGACAGTATGCTGCAACTAAAATACCAACGCTGTGAACAAGAACAGGAAACTCATTTCTCCTGATCTCTTACAATAATTGACAAACAAATGGCTTGAGAAATTTGTACATGGTGGTGACAGAATCTGTCAATTTTTGTCATAGACTCTAAATCGTTACAGGTAGGAAGCTGAAAGTTCCACACATAATTACACAGGCTGGGTAAAGTAATTTTGTGGAGCGCGGTAATTAATTTACTGTACAATAAAAGCAATATGCAATGATATGGATGTAGATCTCCAGGTCACATTTGCTCCATGTTCCTCTTAATTCGTCGAAACTGAACAATATTTTCTTCCGAAACAGTTAGTTTCACTTATCGACACGCCCTTCCAGACTTAGAAATATATATGGTAAATTTTTATTCCACAAAGTGACACGAATCTTGCTGCACAATTAATTCATGTAAGTTTTTTATCAATTAAAATTCACAAAACACAAGATTATCTTCAAAATCTGAGACACATCCATATTTTCTTCCACTCGATAGTCACACTGTCAAAAGATGGAAAACAAAGCTCCAGAGCATGTCAAAAGTGAGTTGGACGTAGAAATGCCTTGTTGCTAAGCAACTAGTATCTTTATTGCGACAAGTTACGTAATATTTGTTGTAGTGCTATATTTGTTGCTCACACACAGTGCCGAGGGTGTCGTGTCATTGCCAGAAGTTCTGCGTATTGTTTCCTCACGTCATGTTACTGTTAAGAAAGTTTGTAAACGGAGATTCTCAATGTTTCCCCACACGTATCGAGAGGCCCATTAACTATAAATCCAATCACAGATTCATATATGAGACGAAATTACAAATCTGCCGACTGCAATCAGGAACCGATTGTGTGAATGTTTAAAAAGTCAGAAAACTTAACATGAAAATTTCCACTGTAATAACGCTCCTCCGTATTCTGGACCAGCTATGTGTGCAGACGATCATCGGATGCTGAGGTCAAAGTAATTTTAATATTCGCCCAGATGGCGTAAATTGTCAAAGATAAGAGCTGTTTCATGCTAAGTGAGTTCGCGGCCATGCTGTCACCTTCCCGCCTGGGTGTCCCAATGGCGCCACTGCAGAGTGGTCTTTGTGTACGTGTGCACTGTTCTTTCTGGCCTTCTGTAAGAAATTCTCTTCCTGGAGAGTGAATATTCCCTTTTATGTTGTTATGACGTAAGATTGCGACGTTCGTTTTATTCCAGTGTGATGGTGATTTTCTGTTCTTAGATGTTCTGTGTAAGGGGAGTGGGTAGTCTTCAATGCCCTTATGTTTCATTTTTACCTGATACTAAAATTTCTTCCAGTCATCCCCATATATTTTGTGTTGACGAGGAAAAAAAAACCTCAAAAACAGTGACTTTGGTGGAGCTGAGGTCCAACGTCAGGGAGATAAGTCGCTTCATTTCAACGATTAAACGGATCTCTATTTAACTGTCTCTCAGCATTTTATGTCACATTTCGAAGTTGACATTTTTTAAGTATTTCGAATGAGTTTTTCGATCTTCTGTTTGTGCGCTAGTGCGACGTATCAGTGGGAGTGGGATTGGATAGTACAGTGTTTGACTATTCGGTAGTCCATTAATTACGCTCAGAATCGCTTGTAATTGTATGTAGTTGAATATAACTTCTGGAAACCTAAGAAGCTGTAGTGACCACATGTTAACAAGGGATGAAATTGCTCATCTGTTACCTTCGTACTGCACGCATATTTTAGAATTTCTTACTCGAACGGAAAAATAATTGGGTAAATCTAAATGAATGGTTCTCAGTCAGAACAAATTAAACATGAAAATGCAGCTTTTAGCTTGGTAGGAGTTATTGTGCCCCTACATGCTGCAGCTACACATTACAGTAATCTACAGTGAAGCGAACAGTCAGTAGCAGAGGCTGTGACTATCTTTGCGTCATACTGAGATGTGAGTACCGTAACACAGCGTATGATATATGCTGAAAGACTATGATCAGTGCAGCATGAGCATCTTCTTCCTGGTCTGTGTCTTAGCGGAGCTACAGGAGAACTCATTTTAAGGTAAAATTTTATGCCAGTCTCGCTGCACCACAATGTAACAGAGAGGTTTCTTTACTAATAGTAGGATATTGCTGTCAGAGGTACCTATTCTAATAACTTATTCACATGTTGCGTGTGTTGAGGGAGAAAGAGAGGGAGAGAGAGAATAAAGGAATTACGTCTCGTTAAATTTTAAAATATTCATGCCAGGATAATTCTGTTATGGTCACGACGAAAGCAATATCCGTCATGCTAAACTAAAATATTCAGCAATCAAACTGAAAAAATGCACTCACGTTGGAACAGAACGATATGAATCATCCAGCAGATGGCCTTGGCTTTACTTACACGTGTGCTTGTTATCAGTGAAACATTATACAACACCTTAACTCCAAAGTTCGTGCCACACAGCACCTGGCACTCTGACACTCTGGAAGGACGCTTCTTCTTCTTTTTTAGTACTACTGTGGCAGGACCTCATTTATGACGTGTCGTACACGTTCCTGGAGGTTACGACGAGAGTGTACGATTAGAATCTGTTGGCAGACCACCGAAGAAAGATAGCACGATTTGATGTCCTGCTCTAATCACCTTCAATCACGATTCTCCACATCATATTACGCCTTTAGTCTCCAAATCCAAATGATTACAGAAATAATTCAGGTACTCTGAAATACCTGAAACTGGGCGTTTCATTGTTCGTTGCTGTAAGCGGTACACACTGGTTGCATAGAGAAGGCATGCAACGACACTCTTAGAAAATCGCGTAGAAATTTTGATGCATTTAATAGTGAAATGAATAATTACAAAAATGTTCGGTGTAAGGCAGGATTACAGCAATATAAATGACTTAGGAATGAAATAAATAGGAAGTGCAGGACAGCCACGGCGAAATGGCTGCATGAAAACTGTGAAGAAACCGAAAAAGATATGATTGTCGGGAGGACTGATAGCATATAGAAAAGTCAAAATGCGTTCAGTGAAATTAAAAGCAATGACGGTAACTTCAAAGAGTGCGATGGGAATTCCATTGTTAATGCAGAGGAGAGAGCGGATAGGTGGAAGGGAGCACTTGATTGACGACGTGATAGAAGAAAAACAAGAGACGAAAAGGAAGAGATAGGGAATCCAGTAGTAGAGTCATAATTTGGAAGAGTTCTGGAAGACGTGAGATCAAATGAGGTAGAAAGGTTATATAAAACTCCGTCATAATTACTAAAACCATGGGGGGGGGGGATGGCAACCAAACTAATATTCAACCCAAACCCCAAACGAATATTGAGCCTGGTGTTTAGAATCTGTGAGACTAGCGACGTACCAGCAGACTTTCGGAAAAATTGTAAGGTGGGCATGTCATTTTGATTTTTGTAAGTTATCGATGTACACGTCAGAGAGAGAGAGAGAAGGTTATGTTACTGTCAAACAATCTTTGCTCTTGTTGTGGCACAGTCCTTGCCTCTGTACAGTTTGGTTCATTCTTAGTAGAAGTGCGGTAGGTGATGGACCTACTCAGTAGTGCTCTGTTTACTTATGAATATATCTGTTAGATGAAGAAAGACATATTGTAAAGGACAGCAAGGATGAATGTGAAATATTGAATTGAAAGGTGAAAAGAATATGAATTTTGAATAATGTTTTTTTCTTTTTTTATTCTAATTTACTATCTTTGTACACGTGCTCAGAAGTGAGAGAAAGACCGCCCTTCTTCCTTGCATTAACATATCAATTAATTAAACTATTTGGTTTTTATAGAATTTCTTTGTTAACATTATACCCTTTTTAAATCACTGTTCGGTTTGTTAAGCATAGTATTGTTCAGACCAGTGTTATACGTGAAGTTTTGCTCCGTGTTTTTGAATACATACTTCATTCTAAATCATTGTTTAGAATATCATTTTATAGGAATAGTCACTCTCCACATCCCACTGTTTAAAGAAGGTTCATCATTTCGGATTACCACATTGCACCATGTGGTATGCAACAGTGAATATTGTTTGGAAAGTTTATTTTAAGATAGAAATCTAGCTTAGCCACTGCCGGCTTACTTTTTTCTGTTGTGCTTTCCAGAAATCTGCAAGGATGCTGTGAAGACGCGAGGTAAGTGGAAAATTTGATTAATACCAGAAAATTGTTTTACTCCAGTTGCGCATGTAATATAAAGAAAAGCTGTATTCAGACCAGTTACAGTTCAATTAAAATCAGGTTCGGTTAGTCAAAGGTTAGCATACGAGTTTAAGATGGATAGCAGTTTGTGGGTACATACTTTTGGTTATACGTAGACTTTTACAGAGTGGGACTTACGTTTGGGCTAAATTTCCTACACAAACGGAAAATGGGAAACATGCATATGTCGACCTCTTCTGCCAGGATAGTTCGTTGGTTCTTTTGGTAATGCGCAGTTGGACAATATGGAGTTCTCGAAAACAAAAAAATATCGCTGTGCCTATTTTATTAATGTTGTTCTTCTTTTTCAGACAGTTCATTTAAAATGTTGTGTTCAGTTTGTGACATTATGTGACGTGTGACGATTGTCGATTGCTTTATTACATTAAACAGTTGGCACAGTACTACAAGTTCTGTGTGGATTTCATTCACGGTTGAGTGTTTGCGTACACGGTAGTACATTTATTTGTTTGTTTGGTCATTGTAGAATTCTGTTTTTGCAAGAAATAGTATTTCATAATGTTTGGTACAACAGAAGACAATATGGAAGTCCGTCGTAGCACAAGACAACAGAGGGTGTTACAAAATAACGAGTCGCTACGGGATGAGGTAAACCACCTTGAGCAATTAGCAACTACCAATAGTTTACATGAGACTGCAGGAAACTGCACGGATACTCAATTATTAAACAATTTAGCGAACAACAATGGAACAGAATAAACAATGGTAATGAAACGCAAATTCTGATGCTGAGTCGGTCGGCTGTAAGTCGCTACAATCTAGCGAAGGCTTACAAAAGTAACCACAGTCGTGGGAAATTTTGCAATAACTGGTAGGAGATACGTCAGAATCAGGTTTTGCGTCTATTCCTTTTGAACAACAGGACACACAGCACCTGCAGTGTGCAATAATACGGTATCACAAATGTGAGTCTGGTAAATTTGTTAGAATCAATTTGTCAGAGGTTTGAAAAACCACAGAATGAAATAGAAAAAATATTAGAAAAATTTCTGGAGGAAAATAGTAATTCACTTAGGAAAGAAATAAAAGAATCACAGAATGAAAATAGGAAATTGCAGGAAGAGAACAGAATAGTGCTTAGAGAAGAAATGAATAATGATGGTGAACCAATTATTAGCAGTATTGATGACAGATTACTTAACCTGGAAACTTAATGCGCAAAATTTGAAAATAAATCAGCGGAATGCTGATTAACACTGTGGTTCCGAGTGCGATAGTGACACGGGTGTGCGAACAGTGCAAACAGATTGACACAAAATTTAATGAAATTAGCGAACGTATGGAAACCTTAACACTTAATTGCGCAGAACAAAAAGCACAGTTAAAGAAAGGATGGATGACTTGATCACAAAACTCGAAAATTCATTAACCAGTGGAGACAGAGATTCAGATGACGCAATGCCAGTACAATTATTAGACACAGTAGATTATCAGTCATTAATCACTTTTCAAGACAACGAGGTGGAAATTAATCCGGGAAATAAGCGCTGCAGGAATACTATGAATGAAAAAGTTGGGTGTTTTGGAAGAAAGCTTAACTTCGAAGACGAAAAGGACGAATTTGACCGTTTACATTATATTCAGAAAACTTTGGTGACCGAGCGAGGTTAGCACACTTGACTATCATTCGGGAGGATGACGGTTCAAACACGCGTCCTGCCATCCTGATTTAGGTTTTCCGTGTTTCCCTAAATCGCCTTAGGCAAATACCGGGATGGTTCCAATGAAAGGGCACAGTCGATTTCATTTCCCATCCTTCCATAGTCTAATGGGACTGATGACCTCGCTGTTTGGTCCCGTCTTCCACACCAACCAACCAACGAAAACTTTGGTGACCATACAAATTTAAGGCGTTCAGATGATTTTCCACGAGAACAGTACCACACATCCAGATACGACAATGCATCGCCGACGTGTTGCAATAGAGAACAACCTAGCTCACACAAAAGTGGCAACTTCGACTACAAACTCTTTTTGACAGTACGCAGTAAGGGAATTCACACCGCCTCCCCCACTGATCACTTCCTATATTCTTTGCCACCAAACTGGCAGCATGAACACAAATCAGAATTTCGCTGCGGTTGATTAGAGAATGAACATGCAGCAAGAATGTGCTCCGATAGCGAGAGGTTGACAATACGTTGATGATTTCTACCGAGCATTTTTGTGAGCCTACTCGTCGCAGGCTACACAAGCTCGGATAAAACATAGCATTCCAATGTTACGAAACTTCGAACAGCTTGACTTCTCTAACCAAGTACAAACTTTGAAGACATGGTACGCAGAAATCAGTACTTATCAAACCCATGCAGTTCGTCAGAGCTACTTCGTACTTGTTTAACAAAGTCACCTATACATTTGAGACACATAATTTCGACCGGCAGACGTAAATATGGTTTAAGAGCCTTCCAAACATTACTTCAGCAATGGAATTGGCCAGTGACAGCAACCTAAAGAGAAGATACAATAACAATCAAAATAGAAACTGTGACACGCTGGATGGTTTTGTACCGCGTGAAACCAATGGGAACTCGCATAACGAGCACAATCACAGAAACGATTACAGACTGGGTAACCGACATCTTTCATATGACGCACAGTTCTCGCACTTGAAAATGGTTATTGTGATAGTAGTAATTTTCGCATTTCTGATTATGAACATAATAACAGGCATCGCAGGAACTACGGTAATGAGAACAGGCGTGATCATAATTATCATAAGAATCAAAACAATCACAGACAGTTCTCTAACTCAGATGGTGATCATGAAAATTCTCATGGGCACAAAACAGATAGACAAAATCCGCAAAATACATGGCACAACAAAAATTATGCAAACAGCAAACAACACAGTCAAAACCAACACAGGAATGGTAATGAACATCGTAATTCACAGCGTCAAAATTCTTCAAGGGCAAGCCCAACGACAGACAGAGGTAATTAAAATCAGATCACGAAATTCACGAAATAATCAACGACGAGGAACCAAAACAGGACAATGACTCCCGACTCCGGTAGCAAACAATACTGTCAATCACACAAAACACGCCTCTGCCCAAACTTTGAATTTTGTGCGTTTTGAAGACATTAGAGACATTTTAGTGGAAGAGACTGACGACAAACAAAACGCCGTAGTACGTCCAGTAACAAATATTTCAGTAGGCAAGACCATTCTTTTCACTTTCCTTGATACAGGTAGCCCTATTTATGTGGTCAGTGAAACTGTATTTGACAAATGCATGACAACAACAAATTGTCAGATTTTTCCTTTACTTAAGATACAATTTCTGGAAAAAGTATTGATGTGAAGCATCAGACCTATTTAGACTTTTTGGGTCAAGGCTGTAAGTTTCCGATCAATTTCTTGATCGTTCCTTTATTGTCCACTGAAATAACATTAGGAGTAGATTTTCTAAACAAATATAAAGCCGTTTTGAATTTCAATGACACTGGAGTAGGAATGAAGTGGAAAGTAAGTCAGTTTCATTAATATCTGAAGACTGGATCTCTAAACAAGAAGAAGAATTTTTTCCATCTGAGTACCAGATCTTCTCTGTTTCCTTTGTCAACACCATCTGCTACGCACCCAGAGTGACAACCAGTATTCAAACAGCAGTCAGATGAGGAATTCTTCCTATGAATCAGTCTGGCGTTTGCCTTAACTGCGATTAATTTTGGTGTTATTGTTCCAGTTTAAATCACCCATAAGCATAATCTTAGAAACTGCTTGCTGTCAGTTATGGTTATTTATGCGCACTTGTTTATGTGATGGTCATCTGATAATCATTTCGCTATAATTTCCTAGTATTGCTACTTCCCTGCATACGAATGCGTCATTGACGAAAACTGAGAGACCTCTTAACAAAAAAAGGAAAAATCCTTTAAGTTTTGATTTAAAACGTTTTTAAAATGAATTTCAAGGTTTTAGTTTGTGTCTTAATAAATAAAAGAGTGTACTTGCTCTCCTCCTTCCTCTTTTGCACCTGATCAACCATAGGTAAGCCTCTCTTTCTAGTGCCGTCGTGACTTCATGATTAATAATGATATTTAAAGACAATTTTTACTGTACTCATTTCGGTAGTGATCCAGTCATTGTTTTCTCAATTTTGATGAATTTACTCGTCAGTTTCAGAATATTTTTCAGATCAGTTGTGAAGCATACGCAAAGGACTGATGTGGCCTCTCATCCGCCATTGGCAACATTTGTTAACTTGCTTAAAATTCTATTTTCGTTGTACAGCTGTACCTCCATCTTAAATGACGAAGCTCGAAAACATATCACGATTATTACAGCAGTGAATGATTGTTTCTGTTAATAGCCTTCTAAATTATGATAGACCGCATCAGGAGCTTTGGTGTTTTCGAACAGCTGCTTGGAACAACCACTAGTGAAAAGGTAAAACTTTCATATGCATCTCCATCAGAAAGGGATAATTATTGTATTTTATTGAAAGGTAACAAACACTGGCGACGCAACACAAATATGAAGGACGTAATCATATTAAACTGAAGTTGTAAAGGAGAGAATAAATGAAATAGCAAGGAACGTTCATGAAAGAAAATTTTAAATTGACGGAGACTGAAGACAGAAGAAGGTAAGAGAAATTAATGATTGCGCCTTTCTGCTTTCCTACGCTTATTTGTTTAAATCAGCAGTACATTACTTTCCTGCCATAGATAGTTACATATTTTTTTGGAATATAGTACAATTAATATTAATGAAGCCAACAATACGCGACTTAGCTAGACCAAAATGTCTGATCTTTCTGCTTTTTGAGCAAAATGGCCTGTCGTAATTATTAACACGGAAGACACCAGTGTTATAAACAGCTAACTGCAGCAGTAACGTCTACCATTCTTATTTACAGCACTTTTTCAAAGAAACATTTTATTGCAATCATTCAATTCGTAATATTATGTTAAAAATACGTAAAAAGGCAAATATGGCTTGTGCAGATCAAAACAATATAGTTCTGAGTGAAGAAGATGATGAATACATAACAGATAGCGAGAAGTGAGATGTTAATGCTGCTTTATCAGTAAACGTTACACAAATTGAAAACATTGCAGTTTCATCTGATATTCACACAGAACCGAAATCAAATACACAAGAGATTATCAAATGTCGAGTGCAAGTCTATGACCTTCAGCTGACCTTGTGAACACAAAAACACAGGATTCCGATGAGTTTAGTTTGCAAAATATGCTTAAAGGCCTTTTAGATGAAACGAAAGCTGACCGGGACGTGCGTAAAACTCAAATGAATATTTATAAAAATAAAATATCGGATGAACTTAATGATAGAAACACTAAGTTAACAACATAACTCTCTGACTTAACAACTTCCGCATCTAACCTATGCGTACAGTACGAAAGTATTTCGAAAAATGTAAATCTGTTAATTCTGGAAAATGACACTCTAAAGAAACAACAGCAGGCATTGACTAACAATGTGT
Organism: Schistocerca serialis cubense; assembly: GCF_023864345.2. Classification (NCBI taxonomy): domain Eukaryota; kingdom Metazoa; phylum Arthropoda; class Insecta; order Orthoptera; family Acrididae; genus Schistocerca; species Schistocerca serialis. The sequence goes on along the minus strand of NC_064639.1, from coordinate 769,002,040 downwards.
CCAATTTGTCTGATGTTTGTGAGAATCTGTCAAGTAAAGTAGATAAGCTTACTACAGAAAATTCCACCGTTAGTGATGCAGATCAGTCAAAAGCTGGACATTTTACTACCGACCAAATGCACAGTTCGAATGAACAGATGAATACATTTAATAGTAATTTATCAGAATGGATAAGTGAGAAAGACAAACATATTGAGTGATGTATCAGTGAAGAGCTGCTGCATGCAGTGCAGTGGTTGATGAATGAGTGTCTCAGTAATAATGAAATCGTAAAGCCAGAACAGTCAAGTAAATTTAAACAACTTAAACAAACTGTAGACAAAGACTTCCTAAAATCTCAATGGAGTGTGTCGATGCAACTATCGTATCAGAAAATTGAATTAAAGGAAGTAAGAGAGGCCACAGTATACTGATCACCTATGGTGAACACCAGAAAATACTAATCATATGCAAACTGCAAACAATTATAGGAATTAGAATAATTATGTAACTCAGAGCCTTACCCATGATCTGATGTACAACACAGGGGCATACCAAATCTATCTAGAGTCCTATTAGATGAAAGTCAACTTCAACACCATCAGTTCCAACTATCCATCCAGAAAAAGAAAACATTACACCCCATTGTTTTTCTCAAGTCGTTTAAGACTGCTTTACCAATAACTGGGACCAATAGACAATACATCAACTACATTGTAGATTACATTCAAGGTGAAGCTTCTATAAGCAACTGAGCCAGCAGGTAACTCCAATGATTATCAGCAATTTGGAATTACATTTTTAAACGTGTTTTTGTCAAGAGCATTCCAAGAGGGACTTAGAAAATAAATTTTCGACCCAGAATTTTCTAACTGAGCTTGCGGCGTTATTTTGAGAAACACCTTAACACGTCCTCGCTCACAGCTCCAGGTTGCTTTGTCTTCTGTCACACAGCTTGAGGCTGCTGCCTTGGGGCATCACTACTTGTTTTATCGAATGCGTGGATGCGAGGGACGTCGAGCATGTCCCACGTGTCCTCCGATCAGCCCACTGCTGTGGCCGCCCAGGGTACTGCCTGCACTAAGGTTGAGCCCTCACCAGTGGTCGAGTGGGAGATCATTCCAAAGTCTGGCAGGCAGCGAAAAACTTTCCGAGGGGCCGATCGTAGGGCCTCCCCAGTTTGTCTGACGAACAGGTTTCGGGCGTTATCTGTGTCTGACGATGTCCCTCAGCCGGATGCAATCGTCCACCCTGTTCCAGAGGAAGCTTCTCTGCCTGCGAGGTCTGGGAATTCACAGAGGGTGGGTTTGCTGGTAGTTGGGAGCTCCAACGTTAGGCGCGTAATGGGGCCTTTTAGGAACATGGCTGCCGAGGAGGGGAAAGGAAGCCAGTGTGCACTCCGTGTGCATTCCAGTGGGAGTCATTCCGGATGTGGAAAGGGTGCTTCCAGATGCCATGAAGAGTACAGGGTGCAGCCAACTGCAGGTGGTTGCTCATGTCGGTATCTATGACGTGTGCCTCTTTGGATCGGAGAAGATTCTGTCCGGTTTCGGGCGGCTAGCGGAGATGGTAAAGACTGCCAGTCTTGCTTCCGAGATTAAGGCGGAGCTCACCATCTGCTGCATCGTCGATAGAACCGACTGTTGTCCTTTGTTGCAGAGCCGAGTGGAGGGTCTGAATCAGAGGGTCAGGCAGTTCTGTGACCGTGTAGGCTGCAGATTCTTTGACTTGCGCCATCGGGTGGTGGGTTTCCGGGTTCCCTTTAACAGGTCAGGAGTCCACTGCACGCAGGAGGCGGCTACACGGGTAGCGGGAGCTGTGTGAAAGGGACTGGGCGGTTTTTTAGGTTAGAGGGTCTCAGGGAACCACAGAAGGGACGTCCGTCTAAAAGTGGGCAGGTAAAACACGGTAAGGTAGTTGTAGAAACGATTGGAATTGTAGTTGTAAATTGTCGTAGCTGTGTTGGGAAAGAACCAGAGCTCCAAGCCCTAATAGAAAGCACTGAAGCTTAAATAGTTGTAGGTACAGAGAGCTGGCTAAAGCCGGAAATAAGTTAAGCGAAATTTTTTCAGACGATCTAACAGTGTTCAGAAAGGATAGATTAAATACAGTTGATGGTGGAGTATTTATTGCTGTCAGAAGTCGTTTGCCTTGTAGCGAAACTGAAGTAGATAGTTTGTGTGAAAGAGTATGGGTAGAGGTTATACCTGACAATCGGACTAAACTATTAATTGGATCGTTTTACCGACCCCCCCCCCCCCCCCCCTACTCAGAAGATATAGTTGCTGAACAGTTCAAAGATAACTTGAGTCTCATTTCAAATAAGTACCCCGCTCATACAATTACAGTCGGTGGTGACTTTAATCTACCCTCGATATGCTGGAAAAATTATACGCTTAAAGCCGGCGGGAGGCATAAAACGTCATCCGAAATTGTACTGAATGCTTTCTCAGAAAATTATTTTTAACAATTAGTTCATGAGCCCACTCGAAGCGTAAATGGTTGCGAAAGCATACTTAACCTTTTAGCAACAAATAATCCTGGACAAATAGTGAGTATTGTGACGAATACAGGGATTAGCGACCACAAAGCAGTTGCTAGTAGGCTGAATACCGTAACACCTACAGCCATCAAAAAGAAACGCAAAGTATATCTATTTAAAAAAGCTGATAAAAATTCTCTTAACCCCTTTTTAAGAGATAGTCTTCACTCCTTACGATCAGATCATGTAAGTGTAGAAAAGTCGTGGAATGTTTTCAAAGAGATAGTATCGACAGCAATTGAGAGATATATACCACATAAATTAATAAGTGATGCTACTGATCCCCCATGGTATACAAAACGGGTCAGATCACTGTTGCAGAAGCAGTGAGAAATGCATGCCAAATTTAAAAGAACACAAAATCCACAAGACTGGCAAAGTTTTACAGAAGTTCGTAATATGGCGCGTACTTCAATGCGAGGTGCTTTCAATAATTTCCACAACGAAATTCTGTCTCGAAATCTGGCAGAAAACCATAAGAGATTCTGGTCGTACATAAAACACAGCAGTGACAAGACGCAGTAAATACCTTCACTGCGCGATAGCAATGGTGAAGTCACTGATGACAGTGCCACCAAAGCAGAGTTATTAAACACGGTTTTCCGAAACTCCTTCACCAAAGACGACGAAGTAAATATTCCTGAATTCCAATCAAGAACAACTGCCAAGATGAGAAACATAGAAGCAGGCATCCTAGGAGTAACGAAGCAGCTTAAATCACTTAATAAAGGCAAGGCCTCTGATCCACATTGTATACCAGTCAGGATCCTCTTAGAGTATGCTGATAAAATAGCTCCATATTTAGCAGTTATATGCAACCACTCGCTCACAGAAAGATCCGTACCTAAAGACTGGAAAATTGCTCAAGTCACACCAATACCCAAAAAGGCAAATAGGAGTAATCCGCTGAATTACAGGCATACATCACGCGAAGAAAACGATTTATTGGCACATTGTCAGCACAGATTCAGAAAATATCGTTCTTGTGAAACACAGCTAGCTCTTTATGCGCATGAAGTAATAAGTGCTATTGACAGGGGATGTCAAATTGATTCCATATTTTTAGATTTCCAGAAGGCTTTCTACACTGTTCCTCACAAGCGTCTTCTAAACAAACTGCGTGCCTACGGAGTATCGCCTCAGTTGTGCGACTGGATTCGTGATTTCCTGTCAGAAAGGTCACAGTTCGTAGTAATAGACGGAAAGTCATCGAGTAAAACAGAAGTAATATCCGGCGTTCCCCAAGGAAGTGTTATAGGCCCTCTATTGTTCCTCATCTATATTAACGGCATAGGAGACAATCTGAGTAGCTGTCTTAGATTGTTTGCAGATGATGCTGCCATTTACCGTCTTATAAAGTCATCAGATGATCAAAACGACTTGCAAAATGATTAGGTAAGATATCTGTATGGTGTGAAAAGTGAATAAGGAAAAGTGTGAAGTTATTTACATGAGTACTAAAAGAAATCAGCTAAATTTCGATTCCGCGATAAGTCACACAAATCTGAAGGCTGTAAAATCAACTAAATACTTAGGGATTGTTATTACAAATAACCTAAATTGGAACGATCACAGAGATAATGTTGTAGGTAGAGCAAACCAAAGACTGCGATTCATTGGCAGAACACTTAGAAGGTGCAGCAGGTCTACTAAAGAGACTGCTTACACCACGCTTTTCCGCCCTATTCTGGAGTATTGCTGTGCGGTGTGGGATCCCCATCAGGTGGGATTGGCGGATGACATCGAAAATGTACAAAGAAGGGCAGCTCGTTTTGTGCTCTCGCGAAATAGGGGAGATAGTGTCACAGGCATGATACGTGGATTGGAGTGGCAATCGTTAAAACAAAGACGTTTTTCGTTGCGACGGGATCTTCTCATGAAATTTCAATCATCAGTTTTCTCCTCGGATTGCGAAAACATTCCGTTGGCACCCACCTACAAAGGGAGCAATGATCATCACGATAAAATAAGAGAAGTCAGGGCTCGCACAGAATAATTTAAGTCCTCGTATTTCCCCCGTGCCGTTCGAGAGTGGAACGGTAGAGAGACAGCATGAAGGTGGTTCATTGAGCCGTCTGGCAACACTTTATTGTGAATAGCAGAGTAATCACGTAGATGTAGATCTCTCATTACTGGGACGGCCGAGTATCGAAACGAGACATTTTGGGCATCTTAAAATTGCAATACGGGATACACAAAAAGCTGGTGCAAGTACCGAGACGATATTGAGTACTTCATGTCTATTTTCGTTTCGTTAGATTTGATACAGGAAGATGTGCACGGCTCGCGGAATAACAATAGCGGCCAGCCAGCCATGCGACCCCGCCGCGCCAGTATGACTAACACAACTCGCGTTGATAGAATTTTGTCAATTACGTGGCGCTGTCGAATCAACCGAGGCAAGCGAATTCGGCACTGCGAAATTATGGTCAGAATTCAGTTAACCACAAAAGAAAGAATGGAAATAGATTTCATCCTGGCTACAATGGAAGTAATAATAGCCGAAATAGTTAGCAATGAAAATGACAATGACAGTCAAAACCGTAATCATGGTAATCGACGGACTGATGGACCAAACAGAAATGATAACCAACGAAATGGACAATGACGATGATATGTGCCGTATAACGTTTCAACTAATACAAGGAACTCGCCTACAATTAATAAAAGGAAACAGTGGGAATCAAAGCAAAATACAGATAAAACACCAGGTCGTGCAGTACAGAGAGACAGGACATCTACATCTACATGGATACTTTGCAAATGACATTAAAGTGCCTGGCAGAGGGTTCATCGAACCACCCTCACAATTCTCTATCTCGCATAGCGCGTGGAAAGAATGAACACCTATATCTTTCCGTACGAGCTCTGATTTCCCTTGTTTTATCGTGGTGATCGTTTCTCCCTATGTAGGTCGGTGTCAACAAAATATTTTCGCATTCGGAGGAGAAAGTTGGTGATTGGAATTTCGTGAGAAGATTCCGTCACAACGATAATCGCTTTTCTCTTAATGAAATCCAGCCCAAATTCTGTATCATTTCTGTGACACTCTCCCCCATATTTCGCGATAATACAAAACGTGCTGCCCTTGTTTGAACTTTTTCGATGTACTCCGTCAGTCCTGTTTGGTAAGGATCCCACACGGCGCAGCAGTATTCTAAAAGAGGACGAACAAACGGAGTGTAGGCAGTCTCCTTAGTAAATCTGTTACATTTTCTAAGTGTCCTGACAATAAAACGCAGTATTTGGTTAGCCTTACCCACAACATTTTCTGTGTGTTCCTTCCAATTTAAGTTGTTCGTATTAGTAATACCTAATACCTAGGTATTTAGTAGCATTTACGGCTTTTAGATTAGACTAATTTATCGTGTAACCGAAGTTTAACGCGTCCCTTTTAGCACTCATGTGGATGACCTCACACTTTTCGTTATTTAGGGTCAACTGCCAATTTTCGCACCATTCAGATATCTTTTCTAAATCGTTTTGCAATTTTTTTTATTTTCTGATGACTTAACTTGTCGATACACGACAGCATCATCTGCAAAAAACCGAACACAGGTGCTCAGATTGTCTCCCAAATCCTTTATATAGGTAAGGAACAGCAAAGGGCGTATAACACTACCTTGGGGAACGCCAGAAATCACTTCCGTTTTACTCGATGACTTTACGTCAATTACTACGAACTGTGTCCTCTCTGACAGGAAATCATAAATCCAGTCACATAACTGAGACGATATTCCACAAGCACACCATTTCACTACAAGCCGCTTGTGTGGTACAGTGTCAAAGGCCTTCCGGAAATCCAGTAACACGGAATCGATCTGAAGTCTATTTTCAATAAACTACCACAAGAATTTAAAAAAATCTTAGTAGTAATCCACGAGCTATCAAATAGAAAACAAAGAGTTTCCTCATGGGTCACTCCTCCTACTCTATTGAGGACTTCCTTGAAAAATTAGGCTGATTAGTGTGTTATATTGTTGATTGCATTTACATAAAATTATGGATTGCCTTTTTTTGGGTTCATAAACATTTTATTTTATCTGTTGTTACTTCATGTTGTAATTTTGTGTACTGATACATTCCATGACCTTGGATATTTGCTTCTCAATTTGGTCCTAAGGAACTAGATGCTTACAATAAAAAAAGTAAAAAGCTACACAGTAGAACATAATCATAACGAAGGCAGATGAGGGGATACAATTGTTCTTGGAATAAATAACAACATAATAACAAGAGGCAAGAATTCATTTCACAGAATAAAATCACACAACTAAAGTCAGACCCAACAAACAGGTTCCACACAAAAATGAAAATTGTACTAAAGACAACTGAACACACAGTGGGTGACATCCATAAAGCTCATATGACATGTATGGAACCTAATGTCCCAAAATTCTGGAGCCAACCAAAGCTCCGTAAAGTATATACTCCTGGGAGGGCTGTAAAGTTACAGAAAAGCACGCATGAACACCTCGCTAGACATATGCTAAACGTACTCACACAGCACCACAACAAACAAGATGACATAACAATGAAGACCACAGAAGAACTAATAAACCACATAAAAGAGTTATACATTTCAGATACAGCTGTGTTGGTCTGATTTGACGTAGAAAACATGTACTTCACAATCCCAGTCAAATAAACAACCAAGATAATAGACCAAGACCTAGATACTTACAACCAGTTACCCCAGGAACGTATAACAGAGGTAAGAACACACAAGTATCTCATTACTGAGCAAAATTACTTTGAATTCAGCAAAGAATTCTACCTACATGAAGAAGGATTGCCAATAGAATCCCCAAATTCAGAAAAGTTTGCAAATTTCTTCATGAATAAAACAGAAGAAAGAATTTTCCAGAAAACAGTACCGAAAAAATACGGTATACGGTGTTGGTGGAGGTATACTTTTAACATCCTCTACTTGGTAGATGAAACAGAAAATAAAGTAGAACAATTACATACACAGATGAACAAACTACACAAAACATGAAGTTCACCTTAGATATACCCATCACAAAGAAAAATAGCTAACACTCATTCAGCATTTATAGGAAAAACACCACAACAGACACAATATTCCATCAAAAACCTAGCCAACCACAGGCCCAAAAGAATCTGCCCTCAGTTATATGATCCACAGATTGAAAACATTATCACTTGACAAACATAACTGAAGTACACAGCTGGATATAATTATTCAGATAACAAAAAGTAACAGATGACGAGAATATCCATTAACAATGCTACCAAGAAAATCAAGAAAATCATGAAAATATAGAAAGGAAAAACACCACACAAATTCAGAGACCCGTAACACACACTATAAACACGCACCGACATCACCACCATTACACAGCAAGAGAATAATACAGAAACTCAACAGAAAAGCTAGTACACACTTACATACAGAAACAAATTCACACACAGAATTGGGAGCATCCTCAAAAACCAGGAATAAAACTAGCGTATGTAAAAAAGGGAGATCACACTGACATGCACCAAAAATCTGGCATTTATCAACTCCAGTGTAACGGCTGTAATGCTCTGTACCTAGGACAGACAGGAAGAACTTTTGGAAATAAGGTATAAGGAGCACAAAGGAGCCTGAAAATATGGTACGAGCCATTCAACATATGCAGATCACATCTAGCAAGAAAACCACCGCCCTACCATGACAGAAAAGGACACGAAAATAGTTACAATAACAAGAAACATCTCCTAACACTACAAGTAAAATTCCAGATTCAAAAAGCAATAATCGACGAAAACATATTGCTGAGAAATAACAGCCCACGTTCGACAACAAAAAAATAATATCGCAAACGAGGCAATATCCCCACCCTAGATCATCCCTCCACTGTAATAATTTGCACACACAGTCGTTACGACATGTTAGCTTCCTTCACACAAACACACACACACACACACACACACACACACACACACAAAGTCAGAAAATATAAACACTCACAGAGCGAAAGCAGATTCTCCCCACTGAAAAACAAACAAAAGACGAACAGACCTCGTAAGAGGAAAAAAAAAAAACACTCGAAAATCACACCACACCACCTGTTGGGTAATGGTACAGCCACCTCTTGAGATGTTCAAGAAAGAGTAGGCAGTCTTAGTTGCAAAACGGTTTTTTATTTATTTAATTTCTGATGTTTTTCACTCTAACAGGAGCATCATCAGACATCGGGTCACTAGTCAAATAAATAAAAAACCATTTTGAAAGCACGACTACCTACTCTTCCTTGAAACACACGAAATAGCGAGAGGACAGTGGTATTTCTAAGCACGGGCAGGTGTACATGCAGTATTTAGTGCAGTGGAACTTCTATGCGGAAAAACTCAAAACGTACACATGGAAGAAGAAAAATGAGCAAACAACGGAGAACCTTGCGAGCCGTAGCAACTGCTCCTAGTTATGCTTCACTTGCGTCGCTAATATCGACACTCGTCTGGCCTTGTATCTCTGACTGTTCCGCCTTTGGTTTTCCGGCTGGTGTGTGACCGGGGTCTTTCTCCGGTCGGCGTTCAACGAGGCAACATGTTTTGAAGGCAGGCCCTCGTCTCGATCCGCTGTGCCTGGGCCTCGCCGTTTTGCTGCGCGCCGGGTGTACCGTGCTGATTAGTCGGCGCGTTTGCGTGCGAAACGGTGGCGGGTCCGTCATCTCATGCTGGACATTTTCTCATCGCGTAACTGGAAGCATGAAGTTACGTATGATTAATATTTTTCTGTTAAACTGTGAAGATTTTTGAAAGTTACGGTTGCATGTTGTATCTACCGGAGATCGGTTAAGGATGGTTTTGAATAAGAGAGTGTTATACGGAACTTACGAAGTCTAAGGCTTCGAAGTGTTGTTTCCGCGGTGCGGAGTCTAATTATTTCGACAAATGCAAAAGGTAATAGTTTTACTGCTTGTCTTAAAGGTGTAGTATGTTAGTGTGCTCTTCGCCCAGTTTTGGTTTTAGACTTTGTTTTAATATGAAGGGCAGAGCTTTTGTTGAGTCAGTGTAATTTTAGTTGTTCTTTAATTCGGTAAATATCTCAGTTTGGTTTGCAGTTATGTTACAGATAGTCACGTCATTGGTAAGCTTTGCATGGTCTTGAAAAGGCTGAATCACAAGCTGAATTTGTCTGCCACGTGAATTATTTGCTGTTGCAGGAATGGTCTGGTATGTGGGGCAGATGGGGTTTGTCGCATTGGCGGGCAGGCTGAGATCGTGTGTGTTCGGCGTGTTTTCTGCCCCGGCTTGCAGCCTGATCATCTTCGAAATTTCTTCGCGGTTGCCTTCTACTCGTTTCTTCCGAGTACCACCCTGTATAAGCCGCGCTTCCATCCTTCAGTTAAATATCCGGCCTGTCCGCCGGGGCGGACGAAATCTTTCATGAGTAACTCAAGATGAATCATTAGTGTTGTGTAAATTTTGGTTACGTAAGCTATGAACTTGATAGTGTGCTTATGGTGGTGACTGTCTGTGAACCTTTGCAATCAGATCTAATTATTATCTTTAAAATACTGTTTGTTATATTAATGCATGATCTAATCAGATAGTTTTTCTAAGTTTGGTGAAGGGCAAGCGTCCGTAATTCAAAGACTTGATCTTTGGTAATTCCATTTGCATCCTTTTTTTTTCAAAGAGGACAATGGTCTGAATTAAATTTTTATATTGTTATTCTGATTATGTAATTCTGTAATAATGAAATTTGTTCTTTAGTTCTAATTAAAATTATGTAGCAACCACAAGTTTATCCATCAGCAGTGATCCTTAGCTTCCTATCTCCTTTGAGTAGCTGCGGTTAAATTGCAATTTCGGCTTCACTAGCACGTAACTTGAGCAGTAACACAGCTCAACTGGTAGGAGAACTAATAAAAGGGTGGGGGGTTCCTTTCCTACCCTTAGTGTTGATGGTCAAAGCTTGTAGTAGTAGTGTCTGGTACATTTAGTTAATACGTTTTGCTGATTTAGGAAGTTGCCCAGCATGAGTGGACGGACATGCCCTGTAATTTAATATTTGCACCGCGAGCATTTAATTTACGAGCTGCGCGACGAGGTTTGCCCGTGGAGTGCAATGTTGACGAGTTAGGGGCGCGGCTCCGGGCGGCGGCGGCGGCGGCTACTCCGGCCTCCCTCCCTGTTGATCACGTTGCTGATGTGGGCGAGTGGTTTGCACGCATTAAACTGTCGGTGGACGACTTTGGCCCTACAATCGATATTTTAAGATCTTCTCAAGTTACGCAGAGGCAAATTTGCCGCGTGCAGGCTCACCTAAATCACTATAATAACTGTTTAACGGATTTATCGTTGTCCATCTCTGTGACGCTATGCAGGAACTCCGAAATCAAATTGTCTGTGACGTTCGGGTTTTGAAAGCTTCTACCGTCGCACTTGCTTTGGGTGAGGAAGGTTTGGCAGACTAGCCCGTCGTACAGAGTGAAGATAAAGGTGTGGGAGTAAAATGTAAAACTGTGTATTCTGATTGTTTTTTAAAATTGCGTAGTCCTATTGTAAAATTGTTTGGAGGGATTTCAAAATTACATATTGAAACCTTAGAACATATTCAGGAATTTTTGTGGTTGTTAGTCCGGTTACAAGCTCATGCTGATGCATTGCGGGTGGAGCACAGCGTAATTTTGTCTTTATTGTATCCGATGGCTCGAGGGTGCTTTGGTAAGAACTTAGCGGAGGAGTTGCAGAAGCAAGGAACATTGGTTGAACCCCGTCAGAAAGTTTTAGGGAGGGAACTCTCGCATCGAATACGGGTACTGTTGGAGCGTGATTTCTATTGGAGGGTATAAGCAGATGAGACGCTAGCCCAATATTTTGATCGAGTGCATACTGCAGTTGTTGCTCTTGACATGTCGGTATCACAAATAGATAATATTGAACATCTGATAGAGGGGATGCGTCCTCAAGATCGTTCGCGCGTATATTTTGCGCTGCGCTCGACTTCATTGACACAGTTCCAGCAGCTAATTGATTACGTAGAATAGGTCTCCCTAGTTGATGATCAACGTCCCTAATGCCAAATGAAACAACCTTGCATGGTAATTTCTAGTGGTGATAGGGAAAGGGGGTGCTATAGTCCTCGTGTGTTACGATGTTATCGTTGTCAAGCTACCGATCACTTAGTGCGGCAGTATCCCGCGTCCAGGAGCCCTAGGCCGAATAGCTGACGCCAGAGGCGAGGTAAGGGTAGCAAAAATCGTAACTGGCCTTTGAATTGTAAGGCGATTAAGGGTGTGAGTCGTTCTCCCTTGCCATATGTTGGTGCTCGGATTGGAGATGAGCCGGTTGGTGCTTCATTTGATTCCGGTAGTTTGGTATATAACTGACCAGACGTGGTATCTAGAATTCCGACATTCGTGTAAATTTTCCTTACCACTCCCTCGGGGGCAAAGATGCCGGGTTGCAGACGGCCATGAGTTGTCTTTGGCAGGGGATGTTGAGGGTTGTTAGCACATTAATGGGTTTTCTTGGCCACATAACTTTATCATTGCTAGTAATTTGAAGATTCCCATGATACTGGGATGCGATTTTGCGCGACGTGCCGTGTTGATTATTGATCATGCGGCCGGTGTTTCCCATTTTAAGTTTGCTCCTGATTCTGTCATGTCGCTTTGTTCGTGTAATCAGTCAGGAGGGACCAGTGTCGACTATTTGGGTAATGTGCAGGCGGAGATGGGTCATCTTTCCACCGAGGCAGTGCGGGGTTTGAGACAGGTCCTTGAGCGGTACCCAGAGGTGTTGTCCGAGCGATTAGGCGAGGAGTACGAGATAATCTTGAGTGACACTGTTCCTGTCCGCCAGGCGCCGTACAGATTATCACCTCCAGGGAACATGGGGATATTAAAGCAAGAAATTAATAAAATTCTCCAGGAAGGGGTATTTAGGCCATCTACCTCGCCGTATGCTGCACCCGTTTTTTTGGTTTCGAAAGAACAAGGCAAAGATTTTTGTGTTATAGACTACCGTCATCTTAACAAGAAGGTAGTCCTGGAATCAGTGCCACTTCCAGATTTACAGTTGTTTCACCTTGCTTTCTGGGGCCACTGTGTTTACAATCCTCCATTTAAACCAGGTGTATTTCCAGATTCCCTTATCAGAAGCGTCTAAGCCGGTCACAGCATTTTGCACCGACTGGAACCTTTTCGAGTTCAATCGTGTTCCTTTTGGTTTCGCCACGGGTGCAGCTGTATTATCTCGTTTACTAGATGCCGTTCTGGCTGATTTGAAATTTACCTGCATGTATAATTACCTTGACGATGTAGTGGTTTATAGTCGAACCCCAGGGGATCATATAGGTCATCTGGATCAAGTTTGGCAGGGCTGATCGTCAAACCCTCGAAGATTACCCTTTGTAGGGCGCAGATTTAGTTTTTGAGATACTTGGTCTGGGCTAAGGGGGTCAGCAGTGATCAGGAAAGAACTAAGGTTTTGGTTCAAATGGCTCTGAGCACTATGGGACTTAACTTCTGAAGTCAGCAGTCCCCTAGAACTTAGATTTCCATAAACCTAACTAACCTAAGGACATCACACACATCAATGCCCGAGGCAGGATTCGAACCTGCGACCGTAGCGGTAGCGCGGTTCCAGACTGTAGCGCCTAGAACCGCTCGGCCACTCCGGCCGGCGAACTAAGGTTTTGTGCGAGTTCCCCCCTCCATGGAGTAAGAAGGAAATTGCCCGTTTTGTGAGAACGGCGAATTTCTCTCGGAAGTTCCTACCGAATTTTGCCCAATTAGCTGCTCCCCTTAATGACCTTCGTAAGAAGGATAGGGAGTTCGTTTGGGGTGAGGCCCAGCGAAATGCCGTTCAAGAACTTAAGGCTGCCTTTTCTAATCCACCCTTATTGGCTGTACCGAATTTCGATAAGAACTGGGTCGTACAGATTGACTGTTCCCACGCAGGTATTGCAGCCGCCTTATTCCAGGAGGAGGAGGAAGAAAGGAGGCCCATAGCCTACGCGTCACGCCGTTGATCTGGTCCCGAGTCTAATTATTCTGTTTATGAACTGGAGGCACTGGCTTTTATACTTGCTTTAGAGAAGTTCAACTTTTATCTTGAGCATAAGAAATTTCTTCTGGAGACAGATAACCGGGTTTTTAGCGGGTTCTTGCTAGGCCACGAAAAACCCGGTGGAATTGCTCGTTGGGATGTGCGTATTTCAGCATTTCGTTTTGACGTCAAACATATTAAGGGTTCAGATAACGCGGTAGCTGACGCGTTAAGTCGTATGTTTACTGAGGAGCCTTCCGAGGCCCAAAGATATGAACCGCAATGTGTGGAGTGAGCCATATTGTCGGATATTCCCTAGCTCTTTTGCGATCTGCAAGAAAAGCAGTCGGAGGACTCAGTCTGGGGACCGGTGAGGGAGAAGTTATTGTCTTAGTCGTGCTGTCCTTTGCAAGCAAGTGGGCAGGGACCAGCAGTTAAAGATTTTCTTGCCGATATGTTTGGTATCTGTGGTATTTAAGTACTTCCATGAGCCTGTAGTTGGTGGCCATTTAGGCCTCTACAAGATCTTAGCCAAGGTACGTGAAAGATTTGCTTGGCCCTCACTGTATCACGACGTGCGTCGTTTGGTTGCAAGTTGTCAGGCATGTAAAAGGGCTAAACCCAACTCGGGCGCTCCTCATGGGCTGTTACAATCTCAAAGGGAAGATTATCGTCTCGATAGTCTTTATTGATTCGATCGGACCGTTGCCGCGCACTAGAAGGGGTAACAAATACGTATTGGTTGTAGCTGATGCCTTCTCTCACTTTGTGTGGTTGCTACCAACTCGTGGGTTTACGGCTGATATTACCACTCACCAGATAGCTAGAGTAATTTCATGGTTTGGGGCACCTAAATCCTTGGTGAGTGACAATGGCCCGGCCTTCTTATCGAAGATCTTTAATGCCTGTTGTTTCAACGAGGGGATGAAACATATTACCACGACTCCATATTATCCGAAGGCGTCCTTTGTGGAGAGGGTCAACTGAAGTTTAAAGGCGGCCTTGACTATATACCATTCTAAGTCACCGAGTAGATGGGATTTGAGTCTTCCCTGGCTTTATCAGGCATTTAATTACGCGATACACGAGGCCACTGGTGTCGCACCAAATGCGTTAATATTCGCGTATTCCGTTAATTCTCCCCTCTCGAACTTGTGAAGTATCAGTGATTTGTTGCGGGCATCGATCACTCCTGAAGGTTTGAGAGAAAATTGGCAGCGGGCTCGGAATAATACATATTTATCGCACAGTCGGCAGGCAAAGAGGTACAATAAAGGCGAAAACCCTTTTCGGGGAAAATTGGCGATTTGGTATTTGTTCGCAGTTTTGCCGCTCCCCTTAAGCCGAAATAGCGTGAGCCATGCCGAATCTGTAAGATTCTTAGTCCAATGAACTTGTAGGTAAAGGAGCTTAGCTCAGGTAGGGTTTCCAGAGTACACTTGAGCCAGGTTAAGTTGGCGTGAGTGTTTTTGGGGCGTTAGCCCCTGTGGCGGGTGGTTCGCGGGTAGGAGGGCGAGGTTGAGCCGTGAGGACTGGCGCTAGTTATGCTTCACTTGCGTCGCTGATATCGACACTCGTCTGGCCTTGTATCTCTGACTGTTCCGCCTTTGGTTTTCCGGCTGGTGTGTGACCGGGGTCTTTCTCCGGTCGGCGTTCAACGAGGCAACATGTTTTGAAGGCAGGCCCTCGTCTCGATCCGCTGTGCCTGGGCCTCGCCGTTTTGCTGCGCGCCGGGTGTACGGTGCTGATTAGTCGGCGCATTTGCGTGCGAAACGGTGGCTGGTCCGGCATCTCATGCTGGACATTTTCTCATTGCGTAACTGGAAGCATGAAGTTGCGTATGATCCATTTTTTGCTGTTAACCTGCGAAGATTTGTGAAACTTAAGGTGGCATGTTGTATCTACCGGAGATCAGTTAAGGATGGTTTTGAATAAGAGAGTGTTATACGTAAGTCTAAGGCTTCGAAGTGTTGTTTCTGCTGAGCGGAGTCTTATTATTTCGGCAAATGCAAAAGGGAATAGTTTTACTGCTTGTTTTAAAGGTTCCTTGCTGTGTTATTTAGTTGTAGTATGTTAATTAGTGTGCTCTTCGCCCAGTTTTGCTTTTAAACTTCCTTTTAATATGAAGGGCAGAGCATTTGTTGAGTAAGAGAAATTTTAATTGTTCCTTTTTCGGTAGATGTCTGTTTGGTTTTCAGTTATGTTACATATATCAAGCCTTGCATGGTATCGGAAAGGCTGAATCACGAGCTGAATTTGTCTGCCGCGCGAATTATTTGCTGTTGCAGGAATGGTCTGGTATGTGGGGCAGATGGGGTTTGTCGCCTTGGCGGGCAGGCTGAGATCGTGTGTGCGTTCGGCGTGCTTTCTGCCCTGGCTTGCAGCCTGATCATCTTCGAAATTGCTTCGCGATTGCTTTCTACTCGTTTGTTCCGAGTACCACCCTGTATAAGCCGCGCTTCCATCCTTTAGTTAAATATCTGGGCTGTCTGCCGCGGTGGACGAAATCTTTCATGAGTAACTCAAGATCAATCATTAGAGTTGTGTAAATTTTGGTTGCGTAAGCAATGAACTAGATAGTGTGCTTATGGTGGTGACTGTCTGTGATCCTTTGCAATCAGATCTAATTATTGTCTTTAAAATACTGTTTGTCACGTTAATTCATGATCTATTCAGATAGTTTTTCTAAGTTTGGTGTAGGACGAGCGCCCGAAATTTAAAGACTTGATCTTTGGTAATTCCATTTGTATCTTTTTTTTTAAAAACAGGAAAAAGTAGTATACGTTTAATCTTTTTTAAAAAAACAGGAAAAAGAAGTATACGTTTAAAGTCAGTTATATATTTTCTTAAGAGGACAGAAGGTCCGAATTAAATTTTTATATTGTTATTCTGATTGTGTAATAATGAAATTTGTTCTTTAGTTCTAATTAAAATTATGTAGCAACCACAAGTTTGGCCATCAGAAATGATCCCTAGCTTCCTGTCTCCTTTGAGTAGCTGTGGTTAAATTGCAATTTTGGCTTCTACAGTTCTTAACTTGAGCAGTAACACAGCTCACCTTGAGTAACGAAAAGAATGAAAACATTTTATAGTAATAAGGAAAACATGCGAACTGTTCCTGATTAAACAAAACTGCAAGAGAAAAAACCATATTGTTACAGTGGGCACTGAAGGCGCTTTAAAATAAAGCGAAAAGCCACTAGTCTTAGACTTTCATTGCAGTTACAAAACACAGTAATTAACCTACACGATTTGTTTATCTGCACCTGCAGAAAAGAGGCCCAAAAGTAAACCTGGCAACATGTCCATTATACCCCATTCCTTTTAACTCCATACGTAGAGTTATTGTTGCTGTGCCGTTCAAATAAGATGCGGGCCACGGACGGTTCTGAGGATGAAGATATCGACTTCGTCTCGTCCAATTGCCGCCCGAGTACAATTCGCTAATGAGGACAACGGACAGAAGCCTACTCGGAAGACAGAAGAGCAGCTCTCGCCTATTTGTTTATAGATCATCGTACTGGTTTGACTTAGACAGGGAACGCGTATAGTGAACTCTTAGAAGTGTCACAGTTATTGTAACTTGCATTTGCTATGTACTGTGAAGTTTACCTACAGTTATTTGCACGTAGCCATTGAGGACTTTTTTGTGTTATATTACCCACAGTGTTGCAGACTTCATTATTCAACAAGTCACAAAGATAAGTAAACTTTTTTAACTCAATTGTGTGACTTCGTTACTTCATTCATTCATTCATTCCATTGTTGCCCTTATGGACAGTGTTTGAACTCGAAAATCACATGATGACACAATTTTCACTTCTTTCCTTTCTTCCTCTTCTCTTCCCAAAATCTCTTCATCCTTTGGCTGTGCTCCTGTTTCCTTTGCTCTGTCCATAATGTTCCTTTCTTTTTTCTCTCCTTTACAATAAATTTTGCACTCCTAACTTTGTTTCTGAAGTATTTCCTGTCTCCTATCATTTGCCTGTTGATCCCTATCTGCCTTAAGTCTTCGTCTATTTCATGATACCAATTTGTTTTCTTGCTTGAGCTGTTTACTACATCAAAAATTTTCTTTGTAAGTCGGTTGTTGTCCATTCTCTGTATGTGCCCATAGAAAGTTAATCTGCGTTTTCTGATCGCGTCTGTTAATCTGTCAGTGTGCTGGTACAGCTCTTTGGTAGGTCGCTTCATCCATATGCCATCTCTGTGAATTGGTCCAAATATTTTTCTGAGAATTTTGCGTTCTATTTTTTCTGTGTCTATGATGCCTGATGCTCCAATTGTGGTTGTTTCTGACGCGTACAATGCTTCTGGTAATACAACTGTTTTGTAGTGCCTAAGTTTGGCCAGCCTCGATATGCTTTTCTTTTTATAATGTGACCATGTGAGTTTGTATGCCTTCTGGAGTTTCTTCGTTCGTTCCATGTTAGCCGCCTTGTTTGATCCTCCCATTTGTATGTACTCCCCTAAATACTTAAATTTTTCGACTCTTTCTACGGATCCATATACCGTATGCATGGTGTGTACATTGTTGGTCTGTCGTTCCATATATTGTGTCTTCTCGTAAGATACCTGCAGACCTGTTTTGGCAGCTATTTCATGCAAGCATTCCAGTGCTTCCTTTGCCTCCTGTGTATTATTGCTGAGTATGGCTATATCATCTGCAAATGCCAGACATTTTATGATTGTTTTGGTTTCACGTGTTCTTCCCAGCTGTATTCCTTTAACTTGTTCCTCCCACTGCTTGATAATTTTGTCTAACACCATGTTGAACAGGATTGGTGAGAGCCCGTCTCCTTGTCGGACACCTGTGTGTATGTGGAAGGGTTCCGAAATTTCTCCCATGAACTTAATCTTGGAGGTAGTGTCTGTAAGCGTCTGTTGTATAAGTGCCCTGGTTTTTCTGTCGATACCATATTCTTCCAGTACGTCAAAGAGTGTCTGTCTGTCTATGGAATCATATGCTTTTTTAAAGTCCACAAAGGTAACTACAGTGTTTCTTGCCTGTCTGACTTTCAAAAGTGTTCTCAAGTTCCAGATCTGTTCGATGCATGATCTCCCTTTTCTGAAGCCTGCCTGGTATTCCCCAATTTGCAGATCTGCTTGTGGTTCTAGTCTGTTTAATAGCACCTTAGAGAAAATTTTGTATGTAACTGGTACTAGCGAAATGCCTCTGTAATTGTTTGGATCTGACTTATCACCCTTTTTACTTATTTTTTGGAATGTTGTAGAACCTTTGTTGTCCTATCCTGTTGCCTGACCCTGGGGTATAGCTGTGTAGTAAAATGGTTCAAATGGCTCTGAGCACTATGGGACTCAACATCTGAGGTCATCAGTCCCCTAGAACCTAGAACCACTTAAACCTAACTAACCTAAGGACATCACACACATCCATGCCCGAGGCAGGATTCAAACCTGCGACCGTAGCAGTCACGCGGTTCTGGACTGAAGTGCCTACAACCGCTCTGTTACAACGGCCAGCCCTCAGAAGTCCTCGACTGTTTCTGTCTGTCATTACGTGAGATCTGCCTAGTATTTGTCTAGCTGTGGTTGTTTCTCCGCGTTTCAACTTGGCAGTCACATCAAATGTTCAAACGTGTGTGAATTTCTATGGGACCAAACTGCTGAGGTCATCGGTCCCTAGACTTACACGCTACTTAAACTAACTTAAGTTAGTCTAAGAACAAGAAACACACCCATGCGCGAGGGAGGACTCGAACCTCCGGCGGGAGGGGCCTCGCAATTCGTGACATGGCGCCTCTAACCACGCGGCTACTTTTCACAGTACTAGGACACTTGATAACTTATTCTTCCGTCTTAGATGTATTTGACTGTGCTGATAAGGAACCTTTGTCAACGTGGATGGTGTTTGCTGTTAGCCATGTCGAAATCTATTTGTTGAATGTTTTCCAATAATTTAATCGTCCCGCTGGAGAGCCATTGGCCTTACTCCAAATGACGTAAATAATCCCATTTATGAAAGGGGACATAGAAAGAGCGATGTGTTTATTTACGGAGAATACGCAGACTACCTCCTCAAGCGGTAGCCGATATCTTGCATTTACCGCAACAGTTACAACATGTGCAGCACCTGCAACTATGTCAGGAACACGTCTGCTGCTATTGATGCACTTCGGTGACGTTCTGCATAAAGCATTTGTAAAGAAGAACGTATAGCTGAAAATATTAACGTTTATATAAAGATTCAATAATGTGAATGTTTCAGGGAGGGCGTATTGTAAATGAACGTCGTCATACGTCATAACAAACTCGACCACCATAGACAGTGGTGCTATTACACTTTAGACAAACACTGCTGATGGAGATATGCCAATTTAACGTGGGTCATTTGCCTTTCTAACAATTCGCTGGGTGGTACGTCTTTCAGCCTTCTTCAAGAATGAATGTCTCGTTGCAATGTTAATTTTTCTGCGTAAATTATTCGGCAGAACCACGAAGTTGTATCATTGAGTGTGTTGCATCAAGAAATATTTCATCACTGCTTCAACGAATTTATCATACCAAAAAACAATACAGAGCATGGTTCCATTTAAAATTACAAACTATCATGCCTCCTCTCTCCATCCACATACGCTCAGACCACGTACCATGCCCCTTCAGTTACGTGCCTGAAGCATTTTCCTCTATCGCGACAGGTGGAAATGTCATACTGATATGCCAACCTACGACTCTCACCCTGCATTTACCGCCGTTTGAAATTTATCAGTAGCAGTTGGTCTAAATTCACCACTAGACACATTGAACTCCATTGATGTTCACAGTATACTCTTACGGCACCACATAAAAAATTTATTATGCAGCTATATAAATGTATCCTTCGAAATTCTGGAAAGATTCCAGTACACAATAAAGGTAGTTTTACAGACTGAAATCATTTGCTCTTAACCTCTCCTGTTCCTGCCTAGAGTAATTTTGGATGTCTACGACCACTGTAAGTAAAACCATACAAACACCAGATAATTTGCTATTTTTGGAAATGGACTGACTCGCACAGTGTTTCATGTATTTAAGAACTTAATTATTTACCTCATTTTCCACTGATCGCTGCTACAGTACATGAATTTTTTAACCCGTCATGTAATTTGTGTCAATACCTTAATTTTTGACCGACGACCTCAGCAGTTTGGTCCAATAGGAACGTACCACAAATTTCCAAATTTCCTTAATTTTTGGGTGCTCTTTTAATTGCAGAGTGACTTATGAGGCAATTTAAAATTACTTCACCAATGGCAACAAGTGCCTCGTTACTTTATTATAAAGCATTCTCAGTATTGTAGTATACTCAGAGCAAAGATCAATAACCAGTTTCGAATGTAATAAATTATTTTCAGAGATCATTACGAGATGTTATTCCACTACAAAAGCCATGCCTCCATCAGCTGGCGTTGGCTCATGTCATAGAAAATATAAGATGCAAGAGAGCTAGCTAGCATCAGCAGCTGGAAATAAGGCTGTGAGTACTGTACTAATATCGCAGAATGGATGAAGACGACTCATTGTGTTCACGGCCCGTTTATATCTTTTGCTCTAATCGTACAGTGAAAGCAATATTGTAGTTTACTTGTATCAGAGATGGATACTTTTATTCCGATTGAAATTATACGAGGATGGCACTTCAGTTAATGTAGAAATATTTCTAACGCCTTTGTTCAGTGGAAGAGGAGGACAAATACCGACATATTACTGGTGTCTTGGCGAAGGAAGAACGCAAACTGACGGTAATAAAATTGATGTGGAAATAGCATCCTTGACAAGAGTAATATGCACAGATGAAGCTTGCAGGGAGGGAAATGGTTCAAATGGCTCTGAGGACCATGGGACTTAACATCTATGGTCATCAATCCCCTAGAAGTTAGAACTATTTAAACCTAACTAACCTAAGGACATCACACAACACCAAGTCATCACGAGGCAGAAAAAATCCCTGACCCTGCCGGGAATCGAACCCGGGAAACCGGGCGCGGGAGGCGAGAACGCTACCGTACGACCACGAGCTGCGGACTTTGCAGGAAGAGAAACCAGTATTAAATAATCTACTGCCACTACTACTAATCCGAATCGTCAGGTTCAAACATGGCTCTGAGCACTATGGGACTTAACATCTGAGGTCATCAGTACCCTAGAACTTAGAACTACTTAAACCTAACTAAACTAAGGACAACACACACATCCATGCCCGAGGCAGGATTCGAACCTGCGACCGTAGCGGTCGCGCGGTTCCAGACTGAAGCGCCTAGAACCGCTCGGCCACTGCGGCCGGCTGAATCGTCAGGGAGAGGGCGAGTCCGTTGTAGGGGAGTAACCCAAGTAGAGACGCCTTACCATCACCAGCTATTGTTGGCAGATCTGCATGCTACAAGAGGCAAGCAAAAAATATAGCATGAATTGTCAAATACACGAGTTTGCTGTCATCACAATGCGATACAAAAGATGATGGGAAGCTTGATGTGTCAAAAATTGTGTGTGAGTTGAAATCTCTGCAATTTGCAGCCGATCTAATGTGGAGAATAGTGGAGCTGGAAGGATCTGATATCAAAGATATTTTTTCTAATCTGGTGACAGGAGACGTAATGTGGGCGTGTCTCCATGATTTGGAAACGATAAACCAATTCTTCAACACATAAGAAGTCTCAGAGACAACGGTGTATATAAACATAATTGTATGTTCCAAAAGAAACAGTACAGGATATGATGGCTGAAACGTGGCTGGGCTGACCATTTGGGATGACAGTGTCTTAGGCCTGAGAGAAGCCGTTACGAGGAAGCGAGCACATAACTAAATAACAGAAATCCAAATTAAACATGACAACACACGCCATCTCTCCTGCATGGCCTCAAAATAGATGACACATAAACTGAGCTGGGACTATGTGTCCCCCTCGCCAGTCATTCATATAGCCAGCTGTTGGCAGTCTCCGACTACGTGTTTATTACTATGAAGGACAGACTCCGACGAAAACGGTTTGATGACACAATTGAATTGAAAGGAACTGGAAAAGTGGCTGCGACAGGGCATACCAAATTGTCAATGAGGATTCCAGAGTTGGATTCAAAGACACATCGCTTTTAACAGAGACTATGTCAAGCAGTACCTTTAGAGTCATTATAACTACATGTTCACATTGAGCTGTCATTATCAGTTAGTAAAGAAGTTCATAGCAGTTGCCTGGTGATACAGCTGAGAAGTTCCCAAATTTACAGAAATTACAATGTCCCTGTATCTAACGGTCTATACTACAGCTACATCTTTCTGTGGACAACTTACGCAGACTGATTCCATAACAGTGTCGAGGAGACTGTGTAGTTCTTCGTTGTAAGGCGTGCTCAGTGTGAAGCGAGGTACTAGGTCCAGCAAATCCTGCCCATCAGGCGGTTGACGAGCGACGTAAGGTCCGTCTCTTTCCTATAGACGGTCTCCTGCGCGAGCAGTGGGTACTTGTCGGCCAGTCGTCGGCCCCCTCGTTCCTCGAACACGATGGACGTGGCGTGGAGCCGCGCCAGCGCTTTCAGCGCGCACTCGCACTGTCGGACGTCCAGTGGCTTCATGGGATCCAGCATGCGGTAGCCGGCCAACGCCAGGTCCTCCAACACCAGAAAATCCAGCCGCGAGTAGTAGCACTTCGGGACGGTGCTCAAGTGCGTTGAAGCCTCGTACTCTGAGCAGCGCAGGTGCTTCTGCATGTCCGGCAGGAGATCGCCGTACAACATGATCTCCTTCTGGTAACCATGGTAGGCGTCATCTAGAGGCACCGACTTGACGAAGAACTGCAGTTCAATGGTCTTGGCACCTTCGCTTTCCCTATTGCCTAATGACACAGCTACACGCAGCTCCAGGTGGTCGCCCATAAAGCCCTTAAAGTCTGTTCTAAGTGCAGCCACCGCGTGCCATGCCAACTCGAAGTCGTCCCTCTGCAGGTGCCTCTTGACGATCTTGCGGTATTCCTCTCGCGACAGTGCTGACGTGGAGCTCATGTCTGACGTCAGCCGTCTCTCGCACTGGCAGAGAGTGCGCCGGTAATGGGCTGGATCCGAAAAGAGAGTTTATTTATACTAGTGTCCGAGCTCGCGTCGTATTAAATGAGATAAAGTCTTTGTCAGTGCTTCTGTCATTCTTGTCACTGTGTCATGTAAAGATTAGGGCTCCTTAAAGCTGCGTTCCTGCTGTATTTGTTCTACAAAGTCACTCATTGTTCATTGCGCGAGCCATTATTTTTGGCCAACCATTTAGGTCTCAGAGCATATAATCAACAGTTTATCTGTGGCACGTTCCACAGAGCTTTTGTCGCAGCAGGTAGTCAAGTGTCATATTAGGAAAATAGCGCTTGTTTTCTTCCGTCATACATCTGTCCAACACAACTCCCGAACACTCGATTAAAAACGGGATACGTGAAACGGTTGAAATGAGGTGTGAATAGAATGCATTACTACGTTAGACGATTACAGCATTTTGTGCATTGCAATTACTAGCAAAAAAACTTATGCACGTGTGTTGTGTAAGCTATCTTTGACAAACTTCGACTTTCCATCGAAAAAAACAAAACTGCGTAACTCACATTATTACAATTATATTACTGAGGCAGGCTATACTTTGCAGATTTGGGTGTTGAATAGTATTATAAAGATAAATACAGAAGATATGTTCATACCGTTACAACAGTAACACAAAGTGGAATATTACTGCTGTAAATAGAGCGTGTTTAACTAGCTTACTCTCACAGGCGAGTCCTTCTCTGCCACTTATTGTGGAGTGAGATCCGCGGTAAGATCGATATGGCTCACTTAAGAGACAAGTGACCGAGACACGGCTGAAAAAAAGAGAACATGTGAAAACAACGCCTCCTATCCGGTCGCATCCACCCTAACGGAGGATAAGGAGAATTGTCATGATCTCTCTGTACTCCAGCGTACACCAACGTTTGTAAGAATAAGAACACTAAGGAGGACACACATTTATTTGTTTATGCATTAATTTCCACTGGCAAGATTCGTGGTTTACGGTATTATCTTATATCTAACGAGACATCATTAGTAAGGATACACTACAATTTGTGTAGTGAATGAACGATACATAACGGTAATCTTAATCGTAATAATAATAACTGCAACACCCAGGAAAATCGTAAGTTGCAAGGCCAGAAACAACCAGACCTGACCAGCCTGCACTGAAAATTAACGAGCTGTTTAGTACAGTGCTACAGACAGGAAACATCACTGAATGGCTAACAACTGGAAATACATGTTTAATACAGAAGGATGCAGCTAAAGGGGCACTGCTCGGTAATTACGGGCCTCGACGTTGAAGTTGCCGTCAGTCTCTATTACTGACAGAATTTAGAATTTTCTGCGCAAAACATGGTACCAGTAGAATCAAAAGGTAGCAAGCGAAGAAGAAGGGGCTCAAGGGATCAGCTCCCGATCGACAAAATGATTCTGGTGAATTCCAAAAGTCGAAAAACCAACGTACACATGTCCTGGATTGACTACCATAAAGTGACTGGAAATGCTCGGTGACAGCGAAAACATCAGGGAATTTACAGAAAATGCGATGGAGACTGGGATGCGGAACTATTTGTCAGAAAGGAAAGATACAGAGTAGTCAACATGAAGAGAGGCATTTTCCGGTGACACTCGCTGTTCCCCCCAATTGTTCATCATCGCATTGGTACCACTGTCAATCATCTTATGTAAAACCAACCTGGGCTATCAAACAGGGAGGAGTTCTCTGAAATTGTCCCACCTGCTGTGGCTGAATGAATTTAATCTATAAGTAAAATCTGAAATTAAAAACCCGAACTCTGTAAAATACCGTCCGAATCTTCAGCACTGACATCAACATGGAACACGGCTTAAACAAGAGGGTCACACTAACGCTAAGGAGGGACAAATCCTCAGAAAGAGAAGGCATCTAAATTGCAGATGGGAAAGCTATCAAGCGTGTAGCCAACAGCCTACAAATATCTAGGCACATTGCAGTTGGACAACATGTGCTAGAGTATGTAGAAAGTGTGGTCAGCGAAGAGTACACACAAAGGGTCAAAAAAATTTTGAGTAGCAAATAGAATGGCAGCTATGCCAGGAAGGCAGACAATACCTGCACCATACCTCTTATCACATAGATCGTAAGTTCGAGAACTAGCGTCATGCCCTAACACAGGAAAGAGGGAAGACAGGGGATTTGAGGGCAGTCTGCAATTTTCGAGCACTGAGGAGCAAATGCAGAAACATAAATTCTCAGTGAAGGCAGGCTGATGACTTGGATCAACTCCAAACACTGTCGCGGGCCGCCTACGAGAGGCGCGGATTCTAGGACTTGACGGGATGCTTACAGCTGGGGACTCATGGAATTCAGGGGTCTGATTAACACTATTTATTAGCGATCGGATTAAATACTGGACTGAAGGCTAATTCTAAACGTTAGAGAAAGCAAAGGAGGCATTTGGTTGGACAACATAACTCAGTGTCTGAATCCACAGGGGGGGGGGGGGGGGTGCTAACAGAAGTAGCGAACACTAGCAGCTTGGTAAGTACAAACCTGAGAGCAAGACTCCAAGTTAGAAAAACAGACATGTCGGAGCTTACCGAGGCTGTCGACGAGCGACATGGAGTCGATGCCCCAGCGACCTGACTGAGAACTTCTGAACACGAAACTATGGATTTTTTGAGAATGGTTGTGGCGCACTGTTTCTCGCTTACTGTAGTTGACCCAAGAAACCACAGGCCTTAACAAGATTTGGTTAATCTGATGAGTCGCTCTGCACCTCCCGGGCGCCTTTGGCGAACCACATTTAGATTCTCCCCCTCTCCTACTCTGTAGGTAGGGATGCTTCTGAACTTTACATTAACAAACTCCAAGTTTGGTAGCAAACGGTTAGCTGAATACTAAACGTCACTGTCACTTCTATTACGGCCAGCAACAACAGTGCATTACGTCACTTGGCCCCGCTCTCAGTCCTTTGGTGGACAGGGACTGCTCTAGTAGCGCTCTAACCTATGCAAACCCACTGCTGTTGCAGTTCTCAGAAGCAAGTATCAAGATTGTTGCCTCTGCTAAGATGTGCCTTTTCGGAGCCATCTCCTACTGCGATGCCTTACAACAATGTCTAGGAGGTGGATGGAGTTACCAGTTAATCCTTTGGAGTTAAGCTTCTCCCCAGGGCATCTAGCATTTGCAGGGCCAATGTTACCATTTACCTCTGGTAACATAAACGCTACCACTTTTGCCTGCTCACCGTATTGTGTCAATGGTTTCTTTTTTGGAGTGCCCTTAATGGCTTCCAACACTCTTAAGCATAACAACATACATGTAATTATGTCATCACTATATATGACACTAGGCACAAGTAGAACTGGCTAATCAGGACAAGAAATCTCATGACAATTCACCTCACCCTTCTCTGTCGCAGTGATTCGAAAAGCTGTACTTGCCCAGAAAAGCACTTTTGCAAGTGAAGCAGACAGTGGAAGAAGAGAAGCATGCATTGACAGCTTGTGTTAAAGATGGCCAAGGATCAGCTCTAATTGAAATCAATAACAGAAGGCTTCTCAGAGTACAGCAAACCAAGCATCAATAGCGGAAAGCTGCACTCCAGTGTCGGGCTGACAGCTTACCCAGTGAAGCTCTGCCTGAACAGGTTTCGAAGAAGACTGAAGGCAAAATAGTAAGGAACAGACCTGATCTTGGGTGACTAACAGAACCCTAAAGGCCGGCTGGAGTGGCCGTGCGGTTCTAGGCGCTACAGTCTGGAGCCCAGCGACCGCTACGGTCGCAGGTTCGAATCCTGCCTCGGGCATGGATATGTGTGATGTCCTTAGGGTAGTTAGGTTTAATTAGTTATAAGTTCTAGGCGACTGATTAACTCAGAAGTTAAGTCGCATAGTGCTCAGAGCCATTTGAACCATTTTGAACCCTAAAGAAGAAAAGTGAAGGAATGATTGTTGCTGCATTGGGGCAAGCCATCAGAACTAACGCCATCAAAGCCACACTCGAGAAATCAACAGAATATACCAAGTGAAAACTTTGCAAAGAACCTAATGATACAACTGACCATGTCTTGAGCTGCTGCAGAAATACCTCTCACGCTAATTACAAGCAGAGACACAATGCTGTGGCATGAATGATTCACTGGAACGTATGCCAAAATTACCATCTGCTGATTGCAAGAAACTGGTGGGATCACAAGCCAGAAAAAATTGTCTAAAGCGAATATACCAAGTTGCTGTGACACTTCAGAGAGATCGTATGTTGGAACACAATATACCAGACATCACGACTGTGGCGAAATAGAGAGCTTTTTTGGTCCTTTGATATTGCCATCCTACATGATGACAGACTCAACTCTTATGCAACCCAATGAAAGTGGTCTCTATGGTTCCGGTACACTGGGAGCAGTAAAAAAGATCTGATGACTCAACTTTTCATATATCCAACAAACTGATCCATCATAAGGTTCGTATATTGGTATCAGACTGTCCTCATATAACATGTGGAATATGATGCGGATTTAAGTGCAGTTTCATTGTTAGCGCATTCTTTTTCAGCGAGTCTACCGTCAAGAGTGATGTCTACCTGGAGATGTTACAAAAGTTTGCTGGGCCACAATCTGGACACCTGCAACACCACTCGTCTTCTAGCACACTAGGATGCCACTTCACTGGTCCGTAAATGTTCTCAGTTTCTTAACTAAAAATTTCTGGGTAGATGGATAATCTTGGAAACCTTTCTCCTCACAGTTTGTAAGTAGTAGGTAAGTAACAGTTTTAGAGGAGCCTGCATGGTTGCCAGAATTCCCTTAAGGTCATGACATCATGCAGCGTTTCTAGGTTTCATCTCTTGCTCTTCCCTCCCATCCCTCTGATGTCACAACACAAGATGGTGGAACTAGCCTCTTGCAGTAGTGGGAATGTCCCAAGTTTAAAATAGCGGGAAATGAAAAAAAACGGTAATAAGATAGCAGAATTAGCATAATGGTGCTAAGCTTAAAATCTCATTGGAGAAGGAAGGCTCAAAGCTGAGCCCCATCATACTCAATTTCCTTGAAACTCACCTTCCCACTGTGAATTTCGACACACTTCATCACTTCCTGTTTTAAAACAAATGCAATGCGTTTGGGGTAAATCCCCCCTCCCCCCCCCCCAACACCCAGCCACGCCCCCCCCCCCGCTCCGCCCCCCCCCCCCCGCCCCCGAATCCCAGCCACCACCAGTCTTACGTTTCTATTTAAGCAATTTGGCCTTGTGTGAGCTGAAGCATGATGGATGTGTTCGACATTTTTATTTAAGCAAGTGGGTCGTACCACCCTGGTGTCAGGCGTGTGTGTGTGTTTGTGTGAAGCACTAAGATTGGGGTGTGCTGTTATATTGATTTAATTTAAACAATTGGCGATATCTGCAGGCTGGCAGCGCCTTTACTGGCCGCCGCTCAGCACCACATCGCCAGGAACATGAATATCAGTTTAGGCCACGTGACTTCAAGTGGCGAGCGCCGCACTGCAGTCCGCAAGTTGGCCTCTGAGGTGAGTCTGAACAGCTCACTGTAGCGGACAGATATAGGAGAATCGACGTACAGGTTGGAAAGTGGGCTGATGCTTGTCACCGAATAGATATTACGTGTACTAGCTATTAATAGCTGCAACGTCAGAGCTTCCACGATTGCGTCAGCTTGCAGGATGCCCAAACGAGCAGCTTTAAGAAATATTTCTAGACATATGAGAAATTATATGAATGTGTGGCGTCTGTTTTTTCACACACGTCCAAAAGAACAGATACCACTCAGTCATATAACTGATTCGCCTACAGTGCAGTTGCACGAGTATGTCTGGCCTCGTGCGGGAATCTCGGAGATTCCCGGCGGGGTCAGGGATTTTCTCTGCCTCGTGATGACTGGGTGTTGTGTGATGTCCTTAGGTTAGTTACGTTTAAGTAATTCTAAGTTCTATGGGACTGATGACCATAGATGTTAAGTCCCATAGCGCTCAGAGCCATTTGAACCATTTGAATCTCAGAGCAGCGCGTATGGAGGAAATGACTGGTGACTGCAGATAGGTGGCGCTCGTTGGGAATGTGGATTGGCCATGAAGCACGTCAAGAGTCGGTGCAGTTGCTATACCACTGTGTTCCGGATGGCGCCATCATTTATGTACCTGCCTAGTAAACAGCAGATCCCAGTTTAGAATCCAGGTCCGGTAAACACTTTCACTCATCGCTGCTGATTACGCGTAACGTCTCAGTGGAGCTGCCATCAGTAATCTGTTCCCTTTCCTTCCCTTTCTCCCTCCCCCCTCCACCTTAAATTTACACATAACAACTGAGTAAGTCCCGACGACATGCAGAGATGGAGTGTGCTGATGCAATGCTAAATCGAAATATTTGCAAGAAGTAAAAGCCACAGTCTGAGTCCGATTCAGTAGTTGCTGTTTTTTCTATAGTCTTCCCACTTAACATTCTCTGCAGGAGATGAACCGTGCAGTTTCGTCTACCCTTTCCTATTATAGGCTCACGTAGGTAGGAAACAAGATTTTAGCTTTTAGCAACTTTTGAGGGCACGCCACCAACTCATTTCGACTATCTTCAAGATCACTATCGAAAAGTCACATGTAGATTGTCGTAAACAGAAGACTATTTTAGGATTTTTGGCAGGGTGGAGGAAGGGTCTCCTTAATGAAATTAGATACTAGGTAAGGCAGTTGAGACAGGCCACGCCAAATATATGCAGAATGACTAAACATATCGAGGTGCGGTTTACGCCAAGTTATAGTGGACAATAGTTCGAATTTCCTGAAGTTCGCATGTAATTTTTATCGTTAATAGTCGCCAAATTTCGAGACCAACTTTTTTTTCTAATAGAGCTATATACAGTTTTCTGTGGCACATGAAATAAGCTTATAAGAGAACTTCAACGACATAACGTGTGTGGAACGTGATAGAACAGTATCGAGACAGCAGCGCCACAAACTATTGTCCTGCCATCAGGAGAAGAGGTTTCACAAACGTCTGCCCTGTTATATCAAATGTAAGCAAACAAATAACTGGCAAGGGAATGCTCCAATCCGACATGTCGCCGCGTGACCGCTACGGTCGCAGGTTCGAATCTTGCCACGGGCATGGATGTATGTGTCCTTAGGTTAGTTAGGTTTAAGTAGTTCTAAGTTCTAGGGGACTGATGACCTTAGAAGTTAAGTCCCATAGTGCTCAGAGCCATTTCTGAACCGACATGTCGAAACCTACTCTGAATTTTTTTATGCAGGGCTAACACAACGACAAAATGCACTACCAGGATTTCAGCTGTTGAGGCACACTGCACGTAATTTCAAAACTTATTGAAGTTACTCGTGTTTGTCTCACGAAGAACCGTTTATGACAGCAGTTTGTAATGCCCTTCCTGCCTAGCGGGCTGTCGTCCGTGGAGCTAATATCCGGAGGGACAAGTGAATTTGAAGCACATAAACCATAGTAAATGTCATGGATCATTAATGTTTTGAAAAAGAGGCAATATGTACCGACAGCTAAATTGTTGCATATGTACTTCTTAAAAAGTTGACTAGCAAGGGAAATCAGTGTCTGATGTTACATTACAGACGTCTTCCACAAGTCGTGACTTTAATTTACTGAAGCGAAATGTTTTTTATTCACACATCATTTTACAGCAATTCGATGGTTGCTTGGTTGGTTGGATGATTAAAGAGACCAAACTACTAGGTCATCAGTCCCTCACCTTTTGAACAGACAGGCCTACATGAATGTACATCAGAAATGACCTACCCCAAAGTCTACTAGAAGTCAATGAAGATGAAAGACAAAAAACAAGAGAGAGAAGACATAGGAAGAAACACATGTGAGGCGCCCCATTTAGGGAGCAGCTGGAGGCCACCGAAAGCAGAATTCAATGAGGGGACTTATATCACCCACCAAACCACTTACCAGAGGTACCCCACTCAGAAATGATCTAGGAAAGAGTAGCAATACCGACAGGGCAAGAGAAGCGCATATAGACAAAAGGCAAACAGACCACACGAGAGTGGGGAGGAAGAGTAAAAGAGCAGGTAGGGTGGAGGTTGGGTTGAACCACCAAATCCAGACAGCCACAGCCCATTCTATCCAGAGGAGTCAACCAAGTGTTCTGCCAAGCCATGAATGGGCCGAGTAGGTCAGTGACGCTCCCTTAAAGACACTTGTAAAAGCCCCCTTCACGAATGAAAAGTAAAGCTAAGCCAGCCAGTGAGGTATCGTCCCCTAACACCAGGAGTATCGAATCAGGGAGATTAAGAGTGTGCCACAGGGTAGCTAAGATAGGACAGTTCAGCAAAATGTGGAACACTGTTAAACGGAAACCACAATGACAGTGAGGTGAATTCTTGCAACAGAGGAGATGACTATGAGTGAGCCAAGTATGGCGGATGCAAAGGCGCCAAAGGTAGAGTCCTTGCGAAAGGCCTGCATGGAGGACCTTCACAGGTTCGTGGTCTTCCTTATCACCCACAGTTCGTTTGCTGAAGTCAGAGTGACCCATTCCGTATAGTGGATCCCTAAAATTTGACAGCATAGTACCGATCGAAAGTCTGCATCCGGAATACTGGTCTCAAGAGTCGGCTTACTGGTAGCCAGTTTGGCCATGCTACCAGGGAGTTCATTCTCTCGGATTCCAATGATGGTTG
The DNA here is from genome assembly GCF_023864345.2 of Schistocerca serialis cubense. Lineage (NCBI taxonomy): Eukaryota > Metazoa > Arthropoda > Insecta > Orthoptera > Acrididae > Schistocerca > Schistocerca serialis. Next base: position 768,969,832 of record NC_064639.1, on the reverse strand, counting down.
GGGTCCAGATGAAGGTCACTGAACGTCCACATTGTCCAAGGGCATACAGGGAATCCTGGATAGCCATGACCAAGGGACAGCGACGGTAACACTGGTCGAGAGCTTGCCAGCTGCTCAAGGAGTCGCTGCAGATGAGAAAGGATTCACCGGTGCAGGAATGAATACGCTCAAGAACACGAGAGATGACTACCAACTCCACAGTAAAAATACTACAGCCACCCAACGAGAATCGTGGTTCAGTGCATCCCACATGAGTATAAGCAAAACCTATGTGATCATCAGCATTGGAGCCATCAATATAGACTACTTCAGAACTCTGGAATACGCCAAGGATGGAGAATGCTGGTGACGAAGGGTCTCAGGATGAACTGAGTCTTCTGGACCTTGTATAGGTCAAAACGAAGCTGTGGTCAAGGGATACACCATGGAAGTGAACGTGAGTGGGCCCAGAGGAGAGATGATAGAGGAAACACCTGGAGTTCAGAGAGGGGGGAACAGAAGCAAACTAAGACAGTAATCCTTGATCTGGGCTGCCACTGCAGGTGACGGATTTGTGTGTCTGGAAAGAGGAGACAGTAGTTCAGAAGCTTATGGGAGCGGCGAACACTTGTAGATAATTTACAAGCTGTTATTGGTGACTGATCTGCACTGGAAGGACTCCACATCGGTGAGTAAGATGTTCGCAGGGCTAGTTTGAAAGGCTCCTTTCACAAATCAAAACCCACAGTGTTGTGTTGGATCCAAAATTCTGAGGGCGATGGCGAACTGTATCCGAGACTCCGATAATCAAGATGGGATTGTATCAGGACTTTGTGAAACTGCAGAAGGGTAGTGCAATCTGCACCCCAGATGGTCTTGCTCAAGTAGCGAAGTACAGTCAACACTTTCGCTTAAGCACAAAGACCAGTGCTAAAAAGCAATAAGTCTCGATCACAATGAGTGGCTGGTAGGTGAGGCAAAGTTCTGGTTGTGGGTGAATGGTGTCGACAGAAGTGCATGACACAAGTCTTGGCTGCTGAAAACCGAAAGCCGTATGTAAGGGCCTATGCCTGCACCTTTCGTATGTCGCCTTGCAGTCGATGTTCAGTGAGACCCACACTAGAGGAGAAACAGCAGAGGTAAAAGTCGTCACCATACAAGGAAGCTGATACTGAGGACCCCACAGCTGTGGCCAGACAATTGATGGCTATTAGACAGAGAGGCACACTCAGTACAGAGCCTTGCTGGACCCCATTCTCTGGAGAGAACTGTGGAGACACCAACTTGAACCTAGAAAATACGATGAGAAAAAAAGTTCTGGATAATGACCCCGGAGAGCCCGCTATGTGGCATCATAGGAATTTTGCCAGTCGAAGGAGATGATTATAAGATGTTGATGTTAGACAAAAACTGTTTGGATGGCAAACTCCAGGTAAACCAGATTATCAGTAGGGGAACAGCCTTGGTGAAAACCATCCTGGGATGAAGCCACAAGACCCTGAGACTCAAGGAGCGAACATAGCTGCTGGCTCACCATGTGTTCAAGCAACTTACAGAGAAAATTGATGCGACTAACTGGGCGATAACTGTCCATCTCTAGAGGGCGCTTACTCGGTTTTAGTACTGGGACGATGATGAATTCTCGCCATTGCGATGGGAACTCACCCTCGCTCCAGATGCGGATAAAGATCACAAGGATATGACGCTGACAATCCACCGGCATGTGCTTGAGCATTTGGTTGTGGATGCAGTCTGGCACTTGGGCTGCACCAGGGCAGTGTGCTAGAACATAAACGAATTCTCATTCTCTGAATGAAGCCTTATATGGCTTTATGTGGCGTGCGGTAAAAGATTATTGCTTTCGCTCCACTCGCTGTTTTGGAATATGAAACGCAGGTTGATAATTCTCAGACACAAAGGATTGAGCATAATGCAAAGCAAAATGTTCGGCGATGGTGTCTTGGTCAGAGCAGACAGCGTCATTCAAGGCAATACCAGGTACACCTGTAGGTCTTTGGTATCTGTAAAGACATCTGATATTTGCCCAAACTTACAAAGGAGCGATGTATGGTCTGACGGTTGAAACATACCGTTTCCAGGATTCTCGCTTCCATCATTTCATTAGGTGGCGGTCCTGGACATGGAGCTGCTTAAAGGCAATAAGGTTCTCCATCAGTAAGTGTTGCTTTTGACACTGGAGAGCCCGCCTACTACCTATAATGGCGACTGCAAGTTCTGATGACCACCAAGGTACTGTCTTTCATTGGCGTGGTCCTGAGAAACGGGGGACCGCCAAATCAGCTGCTGAAAGAATGGCTGTACTTGTATTCTGGACTGCATCATCGACATCTCCACGTGGCAGGAATCTAAGGGTGACAACAGAGGCGAAAGGACAACAGCCAACACTGTTGAGAGCCCATTTGATCAGGCGTTCAGGGGATGACTTTGAGCTAGGGGCATGAAGATCGGAAAGTGGTCACAAGCATACAGGTCATCATGGACTGTCCACTGGATGGATAGGAGAAGACAAGGGCTGCAGATGGAAAGGTCAATGGCCGAGAATGTTCCGTTCATCACAATGAAGCGTGTTGGGGCACAAGTATTCAAGAGGCAAAGTTCAAGTAGTGCCAATAAGTTTTCGAGGTCTTTACTGCACTTAGGGACTATTGTGCCACCCCACAAAGAGTTGTGGGCATTGCAATAACCCAAGATTAGGAAAGGTGGGTGGAGCTAAGAAGCCAGTGCAGACAATATATTCTGAGACACTTCACCATTGGGAGGGAGGTAAACATCGCAGATGGTAACATCCTGAAATGCCCTTACTTGAATAGCCACAGCCCCAAAAGGTGTATTAAGATGTACAAGTTCTCCGTACAGAGTGCCCAGAACATACGCTTTAACTCCACCTGACATTCTATCATAGGTAGCACGATTCTTATAATATACCTGTTAGACACAAAGGGTGTTGCTGGAAACCAGGTCTTCTGAAGGGAAATGCAGAAGACAGGTAAAGTGCTTAAAAAGTCATAGCTCAGCCAGGTGATGGAAAAAACCGCTACAATACCACTGGAGAATGATGTTGTCGATGTACTCTGAGGCCATGCAGGGACCAAGAGGGCAGGTTATGCCCTAGGGTCACCTGCTGCCTCTGGTCAAGGAGATGTGGCGCCAACACACATAGGTTGTGGGTTCTGTTGTGTGGTGCGACCTGGGGCCCCAGGGGTCGCTGGAATCTCTCTACTTCGACCACAGGGGTGCAAAGGTGGGATCTGGTGGCATGGAGGACACTGGAACCTCCTTCTTGGAGGACTTCTTGTTATCTTTCCTCTGAAGCAGTTTCAGGTAATGATGATGATCTCAAATCCCTGCGACCAGCAGCTCTTTCAGCAACAGCTGGTGTCTGGTTGTAGACCGGCAAGAACCTTGGAAGGCGACAGAGGGCAGAGGCGGATGATTTTTCTCCTTCTGGGAGGTGAGGACAATATCCCTGGTGGGTGGGAAGCCAACACTCCTAAAATAGACGTGGGAAAAGCAGCAAGAGGAGAACTATTACCCATCAGAAGGGCAGACATGGTTGCAGGCCGCTGAGAGCCTGGTGTAGGTGGTGTATTCTGTGGGGTGCCATTGCAGAAGTGGCAACATCGTCGTAGCTGTAGCACATGACGAATGTTATACATGCTATGTGCAAGCACTCGGTCCTGGCCTCTTGATAAGTTGGTTTACCTTGAGTCTTATAATCTTGTATTTTATTCTCTTTCTGGAAATCTGTGCAATATGGCAAGGATGGAGAATAGCGTTTCTGAAAGTTGATGCAGATGTGGGGAGGGGTACAAGGGGTGTTCGCTTGCATCGGTCATCCGTATTCTCTACAGATGGGGCTAGTATTAAGAGCATGAAGAGATGTTCACCCATTTCAGACGCTTGGATCACTGTATGGGTAGGGGGGGGGGGTGGAGAGGGAGACATACAGTTTCACATTCGAACCGCTATAGCATCACCTTGAGTTTTTCAGGCAATTAATCGTCCCCAATGGCCAATATAAAGACACTGATGGCAACCCTATCGTCCTTTGGCCCCCTAAAGTATAAAGTGTACACCCTGTCACTCCAAATTGGCACGTAGCTCACCATCAGATTGCAAGAGCAGGTCTCGCTGGAAAATTATGCCCTGAACCGTATTAGATTATTGTGGGGAGTGACAGTCACCTGTATGCCACCCAGCTTATTACAAGTGACAGTGCCTGTGGCGGGCAGGGGTTGCTATTTTTATCTAAATTGACCCCCTTTCTATTTTAGAGCTGGCTGTCACTTCCCCAAACTTGTCTTGTATGTTCTTTACAAAGGATAAGGACTTTGTGACCAATAAAGAATCTCCTTCAGCCATTGTGTGGACCAAGTATTGGGGGGGGGGGGGGGGGAAGCTGTGTAGCTACAGCATATCCAGGGAAAGTAACATTTTAAGATCGTATCTCTCTGCATTAAATGGGGACTTTCCTTCCACAGAGACTGCTAGGGCTGCATTGCCACCAGTGGGAAGTAACTCCATCCACTTCATTAGTGGCTGATCCGCCAGTGTGTCACCCACTCTGAACGGCGGCTCTCCACTTGGGAGTCACCCAGACTCAACAGTGGCTACGTGGCCAGTAATTATTGCTTGGAGTCCCCATGCTCCAGTCACGAGGGCTCATAATCCGTGGCACACATGGGGCGTTTTCAGCTCAGGTACCAACAAAGCAATCCCTGCATCGTCACGTGTCTACCAGCGTGCATGTGATTACGGTCCCCCCACAACAAGATGGCTACTGTGCTGGGATTTTGGTGTACTTCCTTATTAAAGAGAAGGGTGCAAAGATGGAAAGGTAAAAAGGTGCGGCAACGCTACATTGGGCGACCTTCCTTGCACGATCCGCGCTTCTGGAGAGTTTTGGAAACTGATGGCAGGTCAATACCAACAATGGGAACCACGTATTTGTGCAATGAAAAGTTGTATAAAATGATGGAAGTTGAAACTCGAATCCCAAATCATAAACCAGGTCCAATTAGGACCTGGACCAAGAAAACCATCCGATTGAGAGGCAGAGGAGGAAAGGGTTAATGGAAATATAAGCTTGCAGCACGGAAAGCAAGTAACGCTTCAGAAGCTGCGGCCATGTTGCCAAGCACATACTCAAAAAAGAATTCTACGCCCACTGGTGGGTTATAACAATACCTGTAGCACTGTTCTTATGATAATTTTTCCATAACGCATACTTTAGTAACAACGAAACAGATCCTTGTTTATTCCTCATAGTTACCACAATACAGTGAAGTCTCATTTAAATGACAAAACAAATATTTTGGTTACACCAGGCACATCTGGCGAAAGAAAAATTAGTGGTTTCAGGCACCCCACAGTAATTACTACTTTTATTTAGACAGAATTGCGGTGTAGTAGGAAATGGTCCTGGCGTTGTTCTGCTTATTGTGCTGCATACTGAGCATACTTAAAGCAATTCGTAAAACGTGGTGGCGCAAGCTGGTGGTGCACAAATGACTATATTTTAAGAATGCTGTTCTCCAAGTAAACCTCAAATGACACGGAGCTGTCGGAAATTATATTGCCCGACAATTTTCTTAAAAGAAATTTCCACAGTCCAAAAAATCCTCTATCAAGAGTCATGCTTGTTACCGGATGGAATCTCAATTAGAACAAAAGTTTTCCTGAAAGACAGGGGTATCGTATGTCCAGGCCAAGAGTCCAACAAAAACAATAAATCAATTCCCTCAACTGGTTAGAAACCATTTTGAGTAAAATTTTGAAAGAATTATTCTTTCATACTTTTCCCGATTCTGATAAGTCCTTTATAAGATTTTTGCCGCTAAACAATCCTTCTTTTACTTCTGATTCTAATATGCTTGAGGTCCCTAAAGAAAGATATAAAGCTGTGGTAACAGTAATCAACTGTATCATGTCATTGTTGTATATGAATGTATCATATCATTAACCGATTGCATGAAAGTCTTACTTTCTTCACGGCGAAATAGTAAAGTGCGATTTGCTTATAATTGTTTCACGAAACCTGACTGATCGGTGGTAGCTGATGTGGGGATAACAGCAATCTCCATCTCCGTATCAGCTACGAACTGTTAATGTTGGTGCAGAATTGTTGCCATCTCAACCTACAATCTATTACAACAGGACACGTAAGGAATTAAAAGCCTCTGAGGTCTGAACCAGACAGCACCTTGCAGCTATAGAATTAACACCGCGAATACGAAACAGGACACTCATTTCTCCTGATCTCTCACAGTAATTGGCAAATAAGTGGCTAGAGAAATGTGTGCATAGTGCTAACTGAATGTGTCCATTTTTGTCACAGCCTCAAAATTCTTACAGCAGGGCCGGCCGAAGTGGCCGTGCGGTTCTAGGCGCTGCAGTCTGGAACCGCGAGACCGCTAGGGTCGCAGGTTCGAATCGTGCCTCGCGCATGGATGTGTGTGATGTCCTTAGGTTAGATAGGTTTAAGTAGTTCTAAGTTCTAGGGGGCTGATGACCATTGATGTTAAGTCCCATAGTGCTCAGAGCCATTTGAACCATTTTTGTTAGGGCGTCTGTAACCGTTATGATGGTATTAATCAGCCATACTATCGGATCTAACAGACTTTAAGCTAAGGCAATTGTCAGTAAGTAAAGACAACCGCCGCAAATTTGCTAGAAGCATATAGAGACGTTGTATCCAGTATCATGGCAGCGTATTTGGTTCATGGGAAAACTTCATCTACTAAATATAATATTTAATAAAATAGTTAAATTTAGTTATAGAATAGGACCTTGTTAAAAAAGATTGTGGTCGATCTATGCTACGAAGATGATGGCCAGGCTTAATATACTGCTACAGAACGGTGTCAACGAAGACAGAGGGAGAGGAACTGCAGAAAAGGCACATTCATGGTAGTGCTTCTGTCAGACCTCTTATAAATCGACAAATACAAAAAGAATGCTTCAGCAGCGAAGAAGCACAAATCTTCGCATACCGACCAAAGCAAAAATTTAATGTTTGCCAGCAACTGTTCATTAGCAGAGGCACAGATTTAGATGCCGTTTTGGATGACTGTTCAATAATTGCCGCATGATTTTTCCCTAAAAGAGGATAAAATATCCTACATTAATTCACCTCTCCTACAACTGAAAATGTGTGAGTGGTTTGACGACAATGAGATTGAAACAATATATTTTCTTTGCCTTGAAGAATGATCAATTTTGAATATTAACGACTCATTGGACTGTGTAGTGGAATCGAAGAAGTAGTCAAATGAAAACAAGATGTATGGAAAAATGGAAGCCAGCTGTTTGTTATTTCAAAGGTAATAGCCATAACTTTCAATATATTTATCCCACTGTAAGACAAGACAGTTAATGCCTTCATAGCACCGAAAACAGCAACGCTTCCTCCCAGGCTATCTACAATGGAGGTTGGGGATGGTATTAGCCCCCAATACATTTTATCATAGACGCTCGCACATTCGTGAGTCCGAAGTTTTAAATACCTGGATATAAATGTTGGGAATGGGTTTATCCGGTTTAAATAGAACCTTTAATCTTTTGACTGCAGGCAGATCCAGACTTTATCGCTTGTATTCGTAGATTTCTTGGCATGGTTAAATTTCTGTATACGGTGAAGAACCTGAATATGCAAATTTAATTTGAGAAACCGGCTGTGTTCTTCAATAAAGAATTCTAGCTGCTGCAGCGGTCTTGTTACTCCACCACAGGCCATGCATTATGATCGTCTTGAAAGATGCAATCGCCATCCCCGAATTGATCTTCAACAGCGGCAAGCAAGAAAGTGCTTAAAATGTCAATGTAGGTCTGTGCTGTGATAGTGCCACGCAAAACAAGGGATGCAAGCCCCTCCATGAAAAACATGACCACACCATAGCACCACCGCCTCTGAAGTTTACTGTTGGCACTACAGCGCTGACAGATGACGTTCACCGGGCATTCGCCATACCCACACCCCGCCAGCGGGTCGCCACATTGTGTACCGTGAATCGTCACTCCACACAACGCTTTTCCACTGTTCAATCGTCCAATGTTTACACTCTTTACACCAAGCGAGGCGTCGTTTGGCATTCACCGGCGTGATGTGTGGATTATGAGCAGCCGCTCGACCATGAAATCCAAGTTTTCTCACCTCCCGCCTAACTGTCATAGCACCTGCAGTGGATCCTGATGCAGTTTGGAATTCCTGTGTGATGATCTGGATAGATGTCTGCTTATTACACATTAGGACCCTCTTCAACTGTCGGCGGTCTCTCTCAGTCAACAGACGAGGTCGGCCTGTACGCTTTCGTGCTGTACGTGTCCTTCACGTTTCCCTTTAATTATCGCGTCGGAAACAGTGGACTTACGGATGTTTAGGAGTGTGGGAATCTCGTGTACAGGCGTATGATACAAGTGACACACAGTCACCTGACGAAGTTCAAAGTCCATGAGTTCCGCGGAGCGCCCCATTCTGCTCTCTCACGACGTCTAATGATTACTGAGGTCGCTGATATGGAGTACCTGGCAGTAGGTGGCATCACAATGCACCTAATATGAAAAACGTATTTTTTGGGTGTAGTCCGGATACTTTTGATCACATAGTGTATATTTTACGGATATCATTTGAGAGTGGTCCGAAGCAGTTTCCGTACAGTGGACCACGGGATGTGCAACTTTCGTGACACAGCACGCGCGCTGCCTGACGATCGGGAATTACGCGCAGCGTTGTCTGCCATAGCAACAGCGATTTCATCAACCACCTGGTGCAATCAGTCGTTGGATTCTGTCCGTAGGGACGCCCAGTTCTCCAGCTGATTCGTGCTTCTTTATTATGAAGCGCACAGCATGTGGAAAAAAGAGGACACTTCCGTAATCCTTTCAGCCGCAGCAAAAAGATGGTTCAAATGGCTCTGAGCACTATGGGACTTAACAGCTGAGGTCATCAGTCCCCTAAAACTTAGAACTACTTAAACCTAACTAACCTAAGGACATCACACACATCCATGCCCGAGGCAGGATTCGAACCTGCGACCGTAGCGGTCTCGCGGATCCAGACTGACGCGCCTAGAACCGCACGGCCACACCGGCCGGCCAGCTGCAGCATTACTGTTGTTCTGATAATAGAGCTTCACCAACAATGCCCTGTCCATTTTGCCGAAGCACCTGTTGACGCGTTAACAAGTGCACTGCGACTGGTTAGGTGTGTGGGGCTACGAATTACGATAACTGATCACACGGCACCTGGTGGACATAGTTGGAACTGGACAGGTAGCGATGTGATGCATGGAAATTCTGCACCCCATACTCCGGTCATCAATGCTATGAAGTTTGGTACTCGTATGTTAATTATTTCCGTGTTAAAACGTGTTTATAGGGAAAGTTTAATTATAATCAGCCAGTTGCTGTTATCTACACAACCGTGATTGCACGCATCTACATCTACATACATCCTCTGCAATCCACCATACGATGCGTGGCGGAAGGTACCTCGTACCACAACTAGCATCTTATCTCCCTGTTCCACTCCCAAACAGAACGAGGGAAAAATGACTGCCTATATGCCTCTGTACGAGCCCTAATCTCTCTTATCTTATCTCTGTGGTCTTTTCGCGAAATGTAAGTTGGTGGCAGTAAAATTGTACTGCAGTCAGCCTCAAATGCTGGTTCTCTAAATTTACTCAGTAGCGATTCACGAAAAGAACGCCTCGTTTCCTCTAGAGACTCCCACGCGAGTTCCTGAAGCATTTCCGTAACACTCGCGTGATGATCAAACCTACCAGTAACAAATCTGAGTTGCTTCTATGTCCTCCCTCAATCCGACCTGATAGGGATCCCAAACGCTCGAGCAGTACTCATGAATAGGTCGTATTAGTGTTTTATAAGCGGTCTCCTTGACAGATGAACCACATCTTCCCAAAATTCTACCAGTGAACCGAAGACGACTATCCGCCTTCCGCACAACTGCCATTACATGCTTGTCCCACTTCATATCGCTCTGCAATGTTACACCCAAATATTTAATCGACGTGACTGTGTCAAGCGCTACACTACTAATGGAGTATTCAAACATTACGGGATTCTTTTTCCTATTCATCTGCATTAAATTACATTTATCCACATTTAGAGTTAGCTGCCATTCTTTACACCAATCACAAATCCTGTCCAAGTCATCTGGAATCCTCCTACAGTCACTCAACGACGACACCTTCCCGTACACCACAGTATCATCAGCAAACAGCCGCACATAGCTATCCACCCTATCCAAAAGATCATTTATGTAGATAGAAAACAACAGCGGACCTACCACACTTCCCTGGGGCACTCCAGATGATACCCTCACCTCCGATGAACACTCACCATCGAGGACAACGTACTGGGTTCTGTTACTTAAGAAGTCTTCGAGCCACTCACATACTTGGGAACCAATCCCATGTGCTCGTACCTTAGTTAGGAGTCTGCAGTGTGGCACCGAGTCAAACGCTTTCCGAAAGTCAAGGAATATGGCATCCGTCTGATACCCTTCATTCATGGTTCGCAAGATATCGTGAAAAAAGGGCGAGTTGCGTTTCGCAGGAGCGGTGCTTTCTAATACCGTAGCAGCAACTTCTCTGTCTCAAGGAAATTCGTTATATTCGAACTGAGAATATGTTCGAGAATCCTGCAACAAACCGATGTTAAGGATATTGGTCTGTAATTTTGAGGATCCGTCCTTCTACCATTCTTATATACAGTCGTCACCTGCGCTTTTTTCCAGTCGCTCGGAACTTTACGTTGGGCAAGAGATTCGCGATAAATGCAGGCTAAGTAAGGAGCGAAAGCAGTAGAGTACTCTCTGTAAAACCGAAATGGAATCCCATCAGGACCTGGCGATTTATTTATTTTCAACCTATTGAGCTGCTTCACAACCCCAGGGACGTCTATCACTATATCCTCCATACGGGAATCTGTACGAGACTCAAACGGCTTTCGTTTTGCTGTCTTCCGTTGCCAGGCCAGACTGCTCAGTGAGTGACTGGGTGGAAGCTTTCGACCCTCTTACCGATTTTACGTAAGACCAGAATTTCCTTGGGTTTTCAGCAAGATCTTTTGCTAAGGTATGACGGTGGTAGCGGTTGAATGCTTTGCGCATCGCTCTTTTTACAGCAGCGCAAAGCTCTACTACCTTTTGCCTGTCCTCATTCTCCCGATCTTTCTTGTACCGCGAGTGCAACTACCTTTGCTTCCTGAGCATTCTCCGAATTGCGCTGTTAAACCACGGTGGGTCTATTCCGTCCGTAACCCACTTTTTCGGCACTTACTTGTCCAATGCGTGATTTACAATGTGTTTAAAATTTGCCCGTAAATCTTCCACGTCCATCGTACCGGAAGTAAATGAAGTCGATTCATTTACTAAGTGGGATGCTAACAACTGCTTATCTGCTCTTTCTAGTAAGAATACTCTCCTACCCTTCTTGACCGACTTTTTAACTTTCGTAACCATAGTCGAAATGACAACATCATGATCACTAATCCCTGTCTCAACACTGACACCGTCGATGAGGTCTGGTCTGTTCGTGACTACCAGATCTAAAATATTTCCATTACGTGTTGGCTGTCGATTTAGCTGCTCAAGACAGTTTTCGGATAATGTGTTCAAAAGTAATTCACACGACGGCTTGTTTGTACCACCTGTAATGAATCCATAGACATCCCAGTCTATACTAGGCAGGTTGAAGTCGCCTCCGACTAATACAGCATGATCGGCGTACTTCTGCGATACAGAATGTAGACCCCCTTGGAATGATTCTAGAACTGTCACAGTGGGACCTGGTGACCCCACAATTATTTCCCCTAGCCCTGTTAAACGTGTCCAGATAACTTCACAATCACACCCTAATTCGACCTCAGTAGACACAATATTTTTGTCAACTGCAATGAAGACACCACCTCCTACGGTGTCTAATCTGTCTTTCCGATACACGTTCCAACCCTCAATAAATATATCAGAACTTCCTATCTCAGGCTTCAGTCAGGTGTCAGTCCCAAGAATAATTTGCGCGCCAAATGCTTCCTGGAGGGCAGTAAATTCAGGAACTTTATTCCGAACACTCTGAAAATTTACTGCTAATATCTTGATAGCTGAAGTGTCTCTACCCTGAGCGCGTCCTGATTTCTCTGCCTGCATGTCGACTGGTGAGTGTTCATCAGGACACCTCGCACTACTGCCTAGCCTAAAAATCCCCAATGTGCACGCCACAAGTACTCTGCTACCCGAGTAGCCGCTTCCTTTGTGTAGTGCACCCCTGATCTATGTAGGGGCGTCTTACAATTCCCCACCCAATAGCGCAAGTCTAGAAGTCTGCAGCCAAGACCGTCACAGAGTCGACGAAGCCTCTGGTTGAGACCCTCCACTCGGCTCCAAACCAAAGGTCCCCGATCCACTCTGGGAACGATGCTGAAAATAGAGAGCTCTGCTTGCACCCCGCGTGCGAGGCCAGCGGTCTTCACCAAATCCGCCAGCCGCCTGTACCAACTGAGGATCGCCTCAGAACCCAACCGACAGGCATCATTGGTGCCGACGTGAGCAACTACTTGCAGAGGACTGCACCCCGTACGGTCGATAGCCGCAGGCAAGGCCGCTTCCAAATCTTGGATGAGGCCGCCTGGCAGACAAACCGAGTGCACGTTGGATTTCTTTCCGGCCCTGTACGCTATTTCCCTAAGGGGCTCCATCACCCGCCTAACGTTGGAGCTCCCAATAACCCACAAGCCTTTGCCCCCGTGTGCCTGCTCGGGCCCTGCTGAAGGGGCGGCCGTCTGCACACTGACAGGACGAACGGGCGAGGCCAGCCGGACAGCCTCCACATTGACCCTCCGCCTCGAGCGACGCGAATGCGTTGCAGTCCGCCACTCACCCTGAGGTGAGGGCGGCCCCAACCCGCCGGGTACACTAGAAGGTGCCTCGGCGGCTGTCAGCGGACGCAGCAAGCGACACCTGGAGTGTCTCAAGCGACGCGCCAGACCCTCCACGGTCGCTGCACCTCGAGGCAGCAGCCTGAAGGCGGCTGACCGTGGTCAACAGCACGCTCAACTGCTCGCGAACCGCTGCCAGTTCCTCCTGCGCCCGCATACAGCACGGACTCACACATCCATCCTACTGCTAATATCTAACTCCACGAATTTATACTCTACGGCTATCAATAAGCAATATTACTCCTCTCAAATACGAGAATACGCAAGGATTTTATGTAATTAAGTATGCAAGCACACAAACACTCGGAAAGAAATTAAGAATCAAACTACAAAACAAATATGAAAGCTAAATATGCGACTCGCTACTGCACTGCTGCTGCACTGATACTTCACCAGCGGCTGCTCAAGGCTCACGCAGGTGAGCACCTCTTAGACGATCACGAATGTCTGTCTTCGGGGCTACAAAAATATGGAAATCGCTTGGGGACAGATCGGTACCGTACGTAGTACGTGTAAAAGCTTCTCAGCGAAACTTCTGGAGCGTACCTCGACAACGCGTGGGCGCATTCACTTGTTCCCAAGGTTGTTTCGACTACGCTGCAGGAGTTTTTTCCTGACCCTAGTATTTATATTAGATGAGAACATCTATCTCTTTTACGCACTTTCGTGTGACAAGTATAGCCGCTCCCACATACACAGACACTTGAAAATTACTATCGAATATAGATCGCAAAGTGGCAGCTCTGGAATTAAAACAAAATTACATACGGTTCACATTATGGTAACGTTGTTTCACACACACATATACATCTGCACCTACATTATTACTTTGCAATTCACAGTTAAGTGCCTGGCAGAGAGACACATACTAGGGACACCATTCGCAGTCGTTACCACTTTACTTAAGAATTAGAATATCAGGATTGGGATCTAAACAACTGCGCTGTGCAGCACTGCGCCTTGACTCAGAGGGCTTTAGACTCTGTGCCTGGCTGACGAATAAATGCTCTGCTGCCTGGGACATGAAAGCTAGGGAGAACGAGTGCTTCGAGTCGCTAAGGCAATGTTCCTCTAATTTAATAGAGGCGTGTGATAGATTCTAGATTCATTTCGGCCACCAGTCCCTGGTTTTGGGATAGCAGTTGCTCCTAGAAAAATAAGACTACAGCATCCACAATCCATTGAAAGCATATCAGAGCCAACTTGTACACATAATATCACACTCAACTATCATGGAAATATACGATTCCGTTATCAGATCCATACACAGAATTCAGTCTACATTTTTGTTCTTCATGTCTACCTATTTATTTCTCAACATAGTCACCCTGGCGACAAACACCTTTCTCCTAACGAGAGACCAGTTTGGACCAGTTTGGTGATGCTTACACTGTACAATGTTGGAGCCACAGCCTCAGCTCTGCTTGCGTCACGTCATCACTACCAAAGTGAGGTCCTGGAAGGCGTTCTTTAAATTTGGGAAACAGATGAAAACTGAATGAGGACCAAGTCGGGACTGCATGGGGCATGATCGATGACTGTGAACCCAAGGCGTCGGATCGTTTATTTCGCAGAGTTCGTGTGTGGTTTAGCATCGTCATGCTGAAGGAGAAGGTGCTCCGTGTGTGGGTAAGCTCTTTGAATTCGTGCTTCCATTTTTCTGAGTGTCTGTCGCACACCGACCTAGTTACTTCAAATACCGCTACAATTTGTAGCCCTCCAGTGGTAGAGGGTTGCAACTTACGTCAAGGAAGCAGAGGAGTCGACCGAATAATATTCTTGACATGTCATACTGCAACAAAAATGGACAACAGAGTAAAAAATTCTGAGGCATCACTTTTTACCACGCCTTCACACTTTATCATAAATGGGAGCCTCTTTGTAGGACTTTTAGTAAGAAACTTAATTTTTTTCTTCAAAAACTTAATTTTTACATACGTGTTACACAAAAAACAATTATTTCTTCACGTTTATTTGGTGTAGGTTCATTAATATGCAGGTTAATTGTTAATTTAACTTTAAAATCCACGTGTGGACCATTAATTCTTTCCCCAGCCAGTAATTTGATAAATGCGAAGAAAGCGTGTTACTGAATTATAATACATATTTAATATTTTTGCCGGTAAATAATAACTAACACTGCTCCTTCTGCAATTCTTCTTGCCAAAAGCATATGGTAATTTTAATTTCGTTTCTTATTGTCAAAACACTCCACGTAGTGAAACTTCCTGGCAGATTAAAACTGTGTGCCCGACCGAGACTCGGACTCGGGACCTTTGCCTTTCGCGGGCAAGTGCTCTGCCAACTGAGCTACCGAAGCACGACTCACGCCCGGTACTCACAGCTTTACTTCTGCCAGTATCTCGTCTCCTACCTTCCAAACTTTACAGAAGCTCTCCTAAACTTTACAGAAGCTCTCCTGCAGGAGAGCTTCTGTAAAGTTTGGAAGGCAAGTGCTCTGCCAACTGAGCTACCGAAGCACGACTCACGCCCGGTACTCACAGCTTTACTTCTGCCAGTATCTCGTCTCCTACCTTCCAAACTTTACAGAAGCTCTCCTAAACTTTACAGAAGCTCTCCTGCAGGAGAGCTTCTGTAAAGTTTGGAAGGTAGGAGACGAGATATTGGCAGAAGTACAGCTGTGAGTACCGGGCGTGAGTCGTGCTTCGGTAGCTCAGTTGGTAGAGGACTTGCCCGCGAAAGGCAAAGGTCCCGAGTTCGAGTCTCGGTCGGGCACACAGTTTTAATCTGCCAGGAAGTTTCATATCAGCGCACATTCCGCTGCGGAGTGAAAATCTCATTCTGGACTCCACGTATTATTGGCCGTATGTTACCAACTCTTCTCCTCCATATTCTTGGAGGAATTACGTGTACAACATTAAGTTTGCTACTGTAGTAAATTAATGTCTGTTAAGAGTATGTATTCTGCCAGATTTAAAATCTGAAAATAGCTTTTTAGTTGCTAGATGCGCACATCTGGACACAATGTAATCATCCTTTTTAAGTGGATCCAAGCATAAATAGAGGTTTATAAACATATTTTTTGTGTACCCTTTAACCCAATAAACTGTCTCAAGTCCCCTACTTTCTGTGAGTATGCCAATGTAAGACCACTTTCCACTTCTGTTTTCAGTAAATGTCGATATCATCTATTCCCAGTCATTTCTAGATTTTTTTCTTATACTGTGTTCAAAGTAATTTGTAAGGCTTACATGCACATCTGCAATGGGTAATTCTTTTTCCAACAGCAGGTTACATTCTTCCTTCGTGGCAACTGGTTTCGCCAAATACTCCAATGTCTTTTTCCTTTCCAGTTCCTTTTCTCTTCAGGTAACTAATTCAATGGAATTAAAGGAGCTGTTTCTTTAATAGGCAAAGGTATAGATCTATTCGACATGTTGCCCCTTTTTTTAAGAGCCATTGAATAACATCATCTGTAGGAACGAATCTTGATTTGGCGGTATCTGTATCAGACGCTATTGTTGAGAACAATGTCTTAGGCTGGGAAGACTATGTTTCTCCATCTTTAATATATTACTTGCGTACAATAATTGGATTATCTTTGTAGGATTCTGCATTAACCATTTGCACATACTCGACCGGTAAATAATTAAAACTATAGCAGATAGAACTTAGGTTACAATCTACTCTCTGTTTTTATTGTCTGGAAGATTTACATGTACACGAGACAATTTCAGTGTATTCTTATTAGCCCAGAAGATAAATTTTGCATCACTGTTACACACAACACATGAACTGTTCTGTAAGCTATCTGTTACTTTACAGCACATAGAAGTGATGGCACACAGTGAAGTGGAGCACCTCGATTCTGCGGTTGTGCATCATAGTTTAAAGTCATGTTCTTTAACCAAGGAAAACGTGTAAGTTACCGGTAAATCCGCAACAGGACATTGATATCTTTGTTCGTTTCCGGGCTTGCGATTTGACATTATGTTCCGAGTCACATTTCTGCTTCCAGTCACATTTCTGTTTCCATAGTAGTCTTCTGGTACACATAAATCGTGGTTTGATGTTAGATAATGATATTTCTATTTTATTACAGTTCCAGCAAAACCTTGCTCTGTATCCAGGTCCATAAGGTAATAATCGTCTGCACGGAACTGCTGCAGTATTTAAAACATTTTTATTTTCCTCGATATGGCCACCTTGCCGACTTTTCCGAGTATTCCTCTTGCTGTCACATTGTCGGTCTCATCCAGCGGAAAATGTATTTTGGCCTTTACGCCACATCTCGCAGAGATGAATTTGGAGAGTTTAACACATTTACCATTTACAAAAGCAGATTCGAATTCTTCCTGCTATGGAGAGTACCATTTTCAATATAATTTATTTTACCCATGTCAATAACAAAACTGTCAAAGTCCTCCAATAATAACCACAAACCAAAGCGTTTCTAAGTTGGACTCTTCACCCAATCGCTTCCGGAGCACGGGGTCCCGGGTTCGATTCCCGGCGGGGTCAGGGATTTTCACCTGCCTCGAGATGACTGGGTGTTTGTGTTGTCCTCATCATTTCATCATCATTCATGAAAGTGGTAATACTGGACTGAGCAAAGGTTGGGAATTTGTACGGGCGCTGATAACCGCGCAGTTCAGAGCCCAGCAAACCAATCATCATTATCATCATCATCTTCACCCCAGTAAGTTGAGGCATGTTAAGCATTTTGGGGCAAGACATGTTGACCTTTTCCGCTACCACAGAATACCGACCAACTGCAGCTGTCTGAACATCTTATGTAATTAAGGATCCAAAATGATAGTACTACTGATCTTGTTATCATTATGTCATTACCGATTTTGTGTTCTAAATTTGGTTGTACTTGCAATGCAATTGTAAACTTGTAGCCTAATTACGATTGTCAGCAAGCGCGTGTTTCGAAGAGGGTGGTATATGTCTACCTCCACGGCACAGAGAATGGAGGCTTTCAGTATTTCGTCCGTACTGTATGACCCTGCACATACGTGTCCATCAGTGAAAGACAAGTTCAAGTGGGAATAGTCCGAATGTACGACACCGTAAGACTCAACACGGAGTTCAAGAGCCCACTGTGGTGTGACACATTTGCGTTTTTTGGACAATGGAAAATGGCTCAGTGGGATTTATTCTCTCAGTTCAGATTGCTTATGTCCAAACCAGTGTAGAGTTCCAGCGCCGAATCGACGTTTAGCGGTCGGTTAGGGCCATGCAGTTCAGGTGTCCGACGTTCCATAGAGGGAGCACATTTTGTGGACCAGTTCGTCCCTGCGTAGGAGTCAGTTCTATCCATTGTTTACGGAAACGTAGAAGTTTGTTAATCTTTGGCAGTAAGACGAGTCGGAACTAGAGTCAGACGAATCATTCAGATACTGGAGGATAGCAGTGTGTAAATCTATGAAGCAGAAAGACTATGTAAGTTCAGTAGTAGGTAAAGCAAATGTCAGGCTACGAATCATTTATAGGACAGCGAACCTTTGCAGTTTAACTACAACAGAGAGATTTCCTACAAAACGCTTGTACTCTGTTATCGAATGCTGCTCAACAGCGTGGGAACCGTATCAAAGGATGAAAGGGAGTAAGATAAGGCTGTAACATCCCATCCATGACGAGGTCATTGAAAAAGTAACAGAAAGTCGGATTGGGGATGAATGGGAAAGAAAATCGGCCATGTCCATTCCGACACATGTCAGCGATTTAGGGAAACCACAAGAAGTCTGAATCAAAATGACCAGGTGAGGATTTGAAATGCCATACTCACGGACGCGAACGCCTTGTCTTATCAACGTACTGCCTGATTCAGTGGAATCCACAGTAGGTCGACTCAGAGGGGACATACAGCGCGCAGAAACCAATAGCGGTACATTTGGTAACAGGCTTCTTTGATAATTGAGTTAAACGTAATTGCTGAAACGTTTCAAGTATTAGAAAATCGAAGACAGTCACCGTGCATCTCAGGAGAGTCTGGATATGAAGCTTAGTTTCAGAAATCTGCTTTCAGTGTGGGCACTTCAATTATTCATCTTCCTCCTACGCACCATTAGCCTAATTTAAGTTCACGATTTCTGCGGATTAACGGCTCGAACAGGAGCATAGAACCAGTCATTTCACTCACGCTCCATTTTCGAATGGCATCACAAGAATTAAGCTCACCGGACCAAAAATAAACACCAGCAATAGACATCACGTTAACACAGCCTAACGTCGGCCTACTCTTGATAATGATCTCTGTTCGCCGAGGAAAAGAGCCTACATCTTAATTAATAGCCACCAGGCGACATTATGCAATTACCGGCTAGCATCGCCCCTAGTCTTGATAATGGCCTCTTTCGAGCGAGGAAGAAAGTCCAAAACTTCATTCAGGTAAGTTACATCCAGCTGACCGCACTTATTGATAATTAGAGCTTGTAGACGTACAAAACTGCGTGAATGTTGAAGGCTACCTGTCACCAGGTGTCGCAAGTAATTCCAGAGATTTTCCTCGGGATTAAGAACGAGTGATTTAGCAGGTCAGTCCAGGAGCGATGGTATGCCTGAGTGTTCATCAAAACATGGGTAACACTAGCGGACTGGCAACGACAAAATAAACATCCTGGTTCATGTTAACGGTAACCAGAACGTGTTAACCCAAACCATGGGCACACGCACACGCACAGAGGGGTAGTGCCACATCTGTTCTGGACTACACCTAAACACTGACGGTTAAATTGCTCATTGAGGCGTAGGTGCACTCCACGCTTTGTATCCTTTACAAAGTTGCAAAATCGGGACTCAGGAGGCCTCACTAAATCAGACCACACTTCACACCTACTGTCAGCTACTGTCCATTACTGTGTCACTTGGCCCACTGAAGACGTGCTGCTCTCCGTGGAGTGAGAAATGCCCTTTCACAGGATACCTGACACCAAATGTCCGTTTATTGCCTTTCCCAACGCTGTTTTTGCTCGGAAACTAGTTCAGATGGGCACGCATTCACTGGGAGCTGCAATTCCAGTCGTGTTTGAAACCGACTGTCATTGACAAGGTGAGATACTAGTACACTGGTCCCTGTCGATTAGGATACTTTTACGGCCACTCATGTTACGCCATATTGCGTGCCTATGGGTTGCCCACCACTACTTGTATGTACGGTGGACAATCGACGTAATACACCAGCAATTCCAGTAATTTCGTTGACAGTGTGGTTATGCGGAGATCTGAACACACAGCTTCTTTCTGTCCAAATGTCACGTCTCCAGGTCACTGAATCCGCGCACAGCATCGCTGCTATGAGCAACTTCAGCGATGGACGGTTACGTGACCGTCCGGTACCACTTCTGCACCATCTACAACACACGATAGCGACAAGTGAGAACTTTCAAAGGTTGACTAAAATTTTGCCAGGTGAGTTCATTAATTTACGGTAGAATTAAGGAATCCTTTGGCATACATTTAATAGTGATCGGCAAAGATATGAATGTAGGAGACACTGATATCACAACTGCTCTATATTGGCCCCAAGTGGCTAATATTCTTGCGGAACAATTAATTTTACTTATAGAGACCGTTACGTAAGTTCAAAACACTTTTTGTAAATGTTTTTTCGACAAAAAGTGAGAATGAATCTCGTCGCCCAAATAATTCACGAAAAAAAAAGATTAGCTTCGAAATCTTGCCGATCTTTCATCGAATCTCTGCAATGCACTCGATATTCAAACAAAGCTCCAGACCACGTCACCACTGAGTGAGCGTTCAAATTCCTTACTACGCAGTAGGTATCTTTACTGCGGCAAGCCACGTAACAGTCTTGGTAGTGTTGTGTTTGCTGCTCACACACAGCGTCAAGGCCGCGTGTCACTGTCGGAAGTTCTGCTCTCTGTTTGCTCACGTCGCGTTTCTCTAAGACGGGTTGTTAACTGAGATTTTTTTTCCCTCAGTGTTTCCCCCACACATTTCGAGATGCCGCAGCGACTCTATCGTCCAACCTCTGAACAGAAAGCGTAGCTAATTATTCGATCAATTATAAATACAATCAGAGATTAATGTAAGAGACGAAATTACAAATCTGCTGACTGCAGTGAGGGGCCTATTGCGTGAATATTTAAAAAGTCAAACAACTTAATGTCCAAATTTCCACAATAATATCAGTTTTTCTCCATGTTCTGGATCTGCCACTCTGCCAAGTGTACAGTAATTTCAATACCTGCGAAGCATATTATTGAAGAAATTTCCAATATGGAGTAAACTGTCGAAGGAAAGACCCATCTCTTGAGAACTGGTTTCCCAGCCACGCCGTCATAGAGCCGGACATCTTTTTCGGTAGGGTGTCCCAGTGGCGCCACTGCCAAGTGGCCAAGCTATGTACGTGAACACTGTTCTTCCTGGCATTTTTTATGAAATACTCTTCCTGTAGATTGGGAATTCCCTTTCTTTTGTTGTTATGGCATACAACTGCCATGTATGTCTCCATTCCAATGCAGCAGTGATTTTCTTATATTAGAAGTTAGCATATGGCGAGTGGGTACATTAATTCTTCAATGCCCTTGTATTTTCTTTGTACTTGATATTAAAATTTCGTGCAGTCATTCCATTATATTTTGAGTTGCCGAGACAAAAATCTAAAAATTGTCATTTGGTTAGAGCATAGGTCCCATGTCAAGGAGATACAGATTTCCCCTCATACATTCTCAAAGATTAAATTGCTTGCCGTAACATTTTAAATAATTTCCAAGTTTACATCTTTTTAGCATTTCAAATCAGGCCTCCGATTTTCAGCTTTGTACAGTGATTTACGTTACCAGTGGGAGTCGGGTGGTTGAGTACGGTGCTTGGCGATTCAGTGGTACGTTAATTAGGCTTGGAATTCCTTATAAATGTACGAAGCTGAATATCATTTCTTGTAACTGAAACGCTGTCGTGACCACATGTTGTTATAGGACGAAATTCCTCGTCTCTTATTACCTCCATCCTGCACGTATATTTTAAAATTGGTTACTGGAAGTGAAAATGATGTAAATGAATGACTCAGTGGAAAAAAACATGAAATGCAGCTCTTTTTTTAGCTTGATGAGAATGAATTGTGCCGCACCTGTGGAGCACAGTACCATATAGTGAAACAGAAAGTGAATACGAGAGGCTGTGGCTATGTTTGAGTAATGCACATGTGCTGAAAGCTTGTGATCTGTACCGTATGAGCACTTCCTTTAAAATATCCACGCCAGAATAATTCTGTTGTTATGGTTACGTCGAAAGCAGTGTCAGTCATGCTAATCTAAAATATTTAGCAATCAAACTGAAAAAGTGGGCTGACGCTGAAACAGAACGGTACTGAGTTTCAGCTGAGAAAATCAACTATACTTACACGTATATTTCTGGCGGGATTATGCCTTTACTCTTTAAAAGTAAGTGATTACAGAATGAATTCAGGTATCCTGAAATATGTCTTTGCTTGTTTCGTTGTTCTTTGTTGTAAGCCGTATGCATTTGCTACACAGGCTGCATAGAGAGGGCGCATAACGACATGAAATGAATTTAAGTTATATCAGAATCCACTTTTATTTTGTAAAATTTGCATTGTGATTAATAAAGGGGCCTTCGTTCTCAAGCAGTCGATTACAGTTAGATCGAGGGCTCGCAACCGATCTCAGATTTATGAGAAAAGCGAAGGTTGGGTTGGGTTGGGTTGTTTGGGGGAAGAGACCAAACTGCGAGGACATCGGTCTCATCGGGTTAGGGAAGGATGGGGAAGGAAATCGGCCGTGCCCTTTCAAAGGAACCATCCCGGCATTTGCCTCGAGCGATTTAGGGAAATCGCGAAAAACCTAAATCAGGATGGCCGGACGCGGGATTGAACCATCGTCCTCCCGAATGCGAGTCCAGTGTGCTAACTACTGCGCCACCTCGCTCAGTAAAAGCGAAGAATTCAACAGAATTACCTCCCACCTTATGATGGAAAAAATGTATGTATTTCAACCATGGACATTCTCGATCCCTATGTTTCGTCGAGCGTACATTCAGGATAATGGCAAATATGTGGAGAATTTTTCACAGGCTTTTTAACATATACGATTCTGCAGTACATGCTATTGAGGCATGTTGGATTCCGTAGAAGTTTGTAGGAAACATTACCATCTCTAGATAAATTGTACGTTTTTCTCCCGTTTTAGGAAATATTCTGGAACGAGTATGCAGGCTTACATCAAATACGGGCTACAGAAACGTATTTGCAGATTACGTTTCTGGTGAAAGCGCTCTATCGTGACAGCGGGGTTACACATACTGAATTATAAATACACAAACAGAAATGAAGGTAAGAGAACGGCACCCGTTGCGAATTATGTAACTTTGGTTGCATGTATTTGCTGCACGGAACAGTTTCTGGGCCACTAATTTCGCCCATTCTGTACAGCTTGATACAACCTAGATAGCAATGGCTCACACATTCCTGACGTTGTCTATGGACTTCACTTTTTGGCTTCTGCTTTTTAAAACGATTTGGTTTGATATCTGGACTATGCCTCGAGAACCTCGTATGGCTGTTATTGTGTACGGACTGTTAAAACGCATCTGGAGACTGGACCAACAGTACGCTCTAGGTTTTGGAACTACAGGAGTAACCTCTTACTTTTAGTTCTTAACTCGGGGATACAGTACAGTCTTCTGCACAAACATAGAAACACAAGGAAAACCTAGCAGCTGGCTCCATAGCGTCCACTATGCCCATTTCGTTAGATGCTTCAGCAGCAACGACCACTTGAACATGCCATTCCGACCCCATATTAGTTCGTAGAATGTCCCTTATTTTTTCGAGTTCAATACTTTTGAGCGCTGACACTTAAGTTTCGTTTGAATGACTTTGAAACACGTCTGTACAAAATTTTGTTGCGATCGAAGCACTGTAACCTCTGCCGACTTAAGCGTGAATGTTCTCAAACGTCGCACTGACGCCACCTCAGGTTTCGAGTAACCAGTAGTTTGCTTATTACCGATGTGTCGCACGTATTTTCAAGTCGCTATCGAAGATGTTACGTCCGTTACTCAGTGTCAATGAACTTGTGTTTTTGGTAGGAGACAAAACACGAACTAACTGCATACAAATTACCAACAAATAGAGAAGTGGTGGAAGTTCTATAACAGACGAGAAATAAAATTAATCATTATTTAAAGAAGCGATAACCTTGCGGTTCGCGATTGCATTATATTTCGGAAAAAGTGAGAATTCCCGCAGAAGCCATGCAGCATTGTTCACAAAATGTTACTAACTTGCTTGCCGAGTGGAGAAAATTGCAATAATCGCAAAAGTGGTGTTGAGATTTTAGAACTTACTTCTGAGAGTAGTTTATTGAAGAATGCTGCATGGAGAGGTGCGGAAGATTTTATCGCTGAAAAATTAGCGTCTCGCTTTGATTGACGCCATCTGAGTAAGAGAATCTGTGTATATTGTTCGCTCGACACCAGATGCACTTGATCACAGTATGAAGAATTCTATTTAATAAATCACCTCTTCATAGAATGGGACAGAAGAAAAGAAAACAGTCTGAAACAAAATCAGCCTCCAAGAATGACGTCACCGACGTTCTTACTGTTCATTGGAATGATAAATCGTTGCCAACATTGAACGTCGGGACCTAAAAGAAGAAAAACTTCCAGGCTTAGTTAAATTTGGTGGCCGCGGATAGCATATCGACAGTCCAGAATTACAAAATAGTTCTGGTAAAGAGCAAGCGAATGCTGTTTGGAACGCATTAACGTAATGGGTTGTTGATAACGGCCAAAATCTCTGCAGCGGCGCAACTGCCTCAAAAATTAGTCGCCTTAATGGGGGACGCATCCTACGTGAACATAAAGAGAAAAGGATGTTTTGTTTCCCTATGCCGTCGTCTCATATAAAACGTTTTTTAAAAAGTATGTTTGAATGTAATATGAAATGATATAACCATTAGTCCTGACATACCAATTTTTAACCATGTGAGAGAGAACTGGAAAAGTTTGTGTCAGTAATTTTCACACTGAGAAAAGATTATGAATATGGTTTTAGTGAGACAGAAATTAAGGTGACGTTAGACGTTGCTGAAAGTGAATTGGTTTAATTAACAGTGAAACTCCACACAGTGAAATCATAGATCTCTGTGTAATGTAATATTTTTGTGAAGATACTGTGGAAAAAACCGAATTATACACTCGTGGAGCAATGCATCAAGCAAGATGGCTGACGAGAGCAATTTATTGCTTAAAATGTTCCTTCTACGATCACAATTTGGGCTATCCATCGAAAATAAAAATGTACGTAGAGATGTCTCTTCTTTGGAAGTGCTTATATCATACAGTGGCTTCAGTGTGGTGGAGCTGTAAAAGTGACTCATCTGGATTTCTGCTTCTTAAAAGACCTGAAATCATATTCCATGACATCAAAAGCACCTAAAGGAAATTAGTTACCATTTGTTTCCGTCTGAAGAGTTACCTCTTAACGCTCTTTGATGACGACGTAGACGTACGAACCAAAGCCAAAATGCCAGCAAAATTTGGACAGAGGGAATCTACAAGTTTAAAAGCTATTATTCCTTTTTTCTGGAGAACTGTATGGATAAATATATGGTAAGCTTAATATTATTCTGATTATCATTTTTTATTAATTTTTTTCATTAACATCTCTTAATTCAATCTCATCTTCACTTCAAAGAAAACGTTAGCCGACTTCTTGTCAACCACGAGCAATGATATGTTGTCTTAGCCGAAGATTATGGACCCAAGTTGTATTCAGGAATGCCCTTCGACATGGATGAATTTCATATTTGGACGCTAAATGATAGTTAAGGAGTTAAAAGCTGTTAATGACTCTTGAGAAGTGAGTTAAATTAGCACTAGATTTACATGAACTACCGGCTTTAGATGAGGAACAAAAGAAATTTGTATTGTTTTGAAGAACATTGTAGACCGTAACCGGATTGCAAGAAAGAGAAAACAGTTCTCTGCAATACTAAACTCGTCCTAAAAAGCAAAGGGTATTTCATTTTCATTTTATGCAAATCTCAACTTTTACACTGACTAAACACTACAAAACCTAAAATTCTCAGTATTAAAATTTGTCGCTCTAGTCAATGTGGGTTAATGTCACCCAAATGAGATGAATTTTTTTCCATAGTAAATCTAACCAAATAGAAAATATTTAAGTGGTGAGCGTAAAATTTTCGAAAAAAAATTTTGAGGCAAGATGAGTGATATCGTTTTGTACATCTATACTTCACAAGTCACTTAATGGTGTGTGGCTTCGAGTATTTTGTTTACCACAGTAACTTATCCCGTTTCTTGTTCCAGTCACGAATGGCCTCTGATAGAAACTATTGTCGGCAAGCCTCAGAAAAAGCTCAAGCCTTACCGTCATGGTCTTCCCACGAGATATACTTTGGAGGAAGAAATATATTGTTTGAGTCTCCTGCGAACGTCTTCACAGGAGAATTTTAATAGCCAGTAATCCACGCTGTGATGCCCAACGCCTCTTTTGTACCGTCTGCAACTGGAGTTGAGCGAGCATCTCCCTGACGCTTACACATTTACTAGATCAACCTGTAACGAAAGCCGCTGTTGCTCTTTGGATTTCTCTATTTCCTCTGTCAATACTGTCACGCGTCTCAGAAAGACGAACAAAATCGAAATATTGGTCGAACGAAGATTTTGTAGGCTACCTCTTTGTTGTTGAACTACATTTCCTGACGTTTCTTCCTATGAATCTCCGACTGGCATTTGCCTTATCTGCCATTAACTTGATGTGATTGTTCCACTTTAAATCACCCGTACGCACACTTGATACTTAATGGATTTGCCTGCTTCCAGTTATTGTTCTGCAATTATATAGTAAGATAATGCATCTATCTGGCTGTTTAAGCGCAACACATTTGTTTATATTTATGGTCAACAGGTAATCCCTTCACTAATTACCGATCCTGCCTTCATCTGCTACCGTTTTCTAGTATTTCTGCTTCCCCGCATACAAACATATCATCGGCGACAAGAATCATGGAGCTGGTAGTTATGCAGTAAATCATTCATATACAGGGTGTTTCAGAGTCTCCGCATAAAACGTCTGTGTGTGTGATAGATCATGCCAGAGGAGCAACTGTTAGAGAAAATGCTTGCCGACGCTTTCCAGAGACGGTAGGCATCCGTTTACATTCGCCAGCACTGTGGCGAGATGACAGCGAACTAGCAGATTCCTTCTCAGCAGGTCCCGCGTACTGTCTGTCTCAGTAAACTGATAGTGATTTACAACAAGAAACTCTCGAGGAAAGTTTAATTTTGCTGTGCCTACTCCTTTCATGCTGAGCACATTGACTGGATTATAGCAACACTAGAGGAACGCCCACTCCGCCAAGTGCCTACGCTCTGTTGCCTCTCAAGGACATAATCGATGATAGAACACGCGTGGTATCGCCAGGAAGTGCCAGTGAAATCTGTTTTTAACTAAAGTTGTTCCCCATTACGTTATCTATAACCCCTGTAATACACCCTTGAGGGACGCCTGAGTAACTTTCATAGCTTAAGATTCAGCTACATCGGTGACATACCGCATTTTGTTTAGTAGGTGCTCTTAAGTCCAGTAACAGACCTAGTCTGATATTCAGTTTGCTCTTATTTTGTTCAAAAGGCAGCATTCCAGGAACGTGGCACCTATCTAGATGCGTATTCATAATTTGGATTTGCAGCTCCTTGTGTTTACCGTGTTTGCAGTTAAAATTGTTGGATGTAAGGTCTACCAGTTATGCAAAACACCTTTTTTTCCAAGTTCCCAAATATGCTGAGAATAGAAGGGCTCTCGACACAAAAACTTAAGTAAAAACGAATATAGGCGCGAAATATCGCAACAAACTAAACTATGTTTAGAGCATAAAATGATAGATTAACTCCTAACAAAATTTCTCGTCAACATCGTTTGGTTGCAGATGACAGGCTACCTACAATGAATAATATACAAGTGGTCCTGAAAAACTATGCAAACCGAGTGTAAAGCTATTAAAAAAAGAAACGGATTGTTTTTTAATTAAATATCCACATAATTTTGTAATTATTTCGTAAAAATGTTCACATTAAAGATTGAATAAAACAGAAACCCACTAATAATGGCGTAGAGGTGCTGAAACATGCTTGGGAACTTTGGGAAAAAAATGGTGTTTTGCATAACTGGTGGATGTTACATCCAACAATTTTGTCTGTATGCCGGTACCTGCAACTTTCCGGATCTCTCAGGGCTGGGGCGATGTAGGTTTCACACGATCATTGTGGAATCCTAGTTGATTGGCACATGAGATCTTCGGTTTCCAGAACTTTCATAATACGCGAGCTCAAAACTCTCTGGAAAATTCTACGGCATACTGAAGTCAGCGATATAGGCTTATAGGTTTGTGCGTCTTTATGACGACCCTTCTTGAGATCGTCGATGACCAAAGCTGCTTTTCCAATGACTAGGATGTCTTCTATCACCCAACTTCTGACGGTAGACGGTTGCAAGAAGAGCATAAAGTTCTTTTGCATACTTTGTGTAGAGCTGGATTTGAATCCCGCTAGCTCCAGTGGCCTTTCCTCTGCTGACTAATTTCGGTAGGATTTTTATCCCGTGGCCACTCATTTCGAATTATACACTCGTGGAGCAATGCATCAAGCAAGATGGCTGACGAGTGCAATTTATTGCTTAAAATGTTCCTTCTACGATCACAATTTGGGCTATCCATCGAAAATAAAAATGTACATAGAGATGCCTGTTCTTTGGAAGTGCTTATATCATGCAGTGGCTTCAGTGTGGTGGAGCTGTAAAAGTGACTCATCTGGATTTCTGCTTTTTAAAAGACCTGAAATCATATTCCATGACATCAAAAGCACCTAGTTGATTGGCACATGAGATCTTCGGTTTCCAGAACTTTCGTAATAAGCGAGCACAAAACTCTCTGGAAAATTCTACGGCATACTGAAGTTAGCGATATAGGCTTATAGGTTTGTGCGTCTTTATGACGACCCTTCTTGAAATCGTCGATGACCAAAGCTGCTTTTCCAGTGACTAGGAAGTCTTCGATCACCCAACGTGCGAAAAATTAGTGTAGAAGCGCAGTACTATCTTCCTCAGTGGAAAGTTAGCAGTATTTCAGCCCTCTGTCAACCTCCGTTTCGATGCCATTTGGCCAGTGCCTGGACAGATGGTTCCACAAGTTTACTTGTTTCATGTATGACCGAAAATTCTTAATATTTTATTGTCAGACCGTTAGAGTGAATTTAATTTGAAAATTCTAAAAGCTCCTCACGCATGATTCATTATACTGATTTTGACTTTCTTCAGATTTGTTTGTTTGTATATTGAATGCGCACCATCTGTTTCGTATATGCTTACCCTTGACTGTTACTCAATAACAGACGTCCCCGTGTCGTACTGATCGTTACTTTCCATGGTTCATCTCGACTTGAATTTACTCTTATGGAGTGACCCATTAAATTCCCTGATATATGGTTCAATGTAACACTAAAGCAGACTGACGCTGAAATTAAGGTTGCAACGCATAATGCAAGAATGACAAGCTGCCAAGGAGCACCACGTGAAGTAACGGGTTATGTACCTTTTCCTTTTATAATCACGAATTCTTTCACCGTCCTTTACTTTGATTTCTTTGTTGAAATAGTAAAAACTATGGAGCTTAATTATTCTCTCAGCATTAGTACTTGTTGGGAGAAAGGCAGAGAAAGAGGACTTCTCTTATAAAAATCATATTTTCAAATTACCAAATAAAACAGATTCACAATTAACTGACAAATGTGTACAATGTTCAGATCCACAGAATAAATTGTAATGAATTCTATGAAGTTAAATTTTGGTCTTCTATCGATTAAAGGATCTCGTTACACAAAGTTTAGCAACTGGATCTGGTTATTAAATTCATCAATACCACAAGCATGCCATCTCGCAAACACATGGAATTAGTGCGACACTGAGAGTGCACTCTGAATTACGTGACACGATCAAGTTGAAGGTGTGACCTCGAAGAACTTGTGGGAAATTGACAGAACAAACACTGACCGACTGTTACGCTGGTCGCTGCCTCGGATAAACCACATACATAGAGCCAACATGGAAATGAATGCATTTAAGTTTTCAGTTGACGGAAAACCTTACAGAATATTCTTCCAATTAACTAACAACACACAACAGGATAGTACGCAGCTGATATGGCCAGATGGGCACGTATGTGTTACAACTGTGCCGGGGAGCGGCGGGGGTTGTTGGACTGAGTAATACCCGATCTGCGTGGTATTATTATGTGGAGTCTTTACAGACACTTCAGAGGATCCGCAACCATCACACGAGTAATACCAAGCATAACTGACCACAGATAGCAGGAATACACGGTCGTACTTCTGTTACAAAAATGGATGCTGAAATTTATAAAATTCTTAATCGAAA
Source organism: Schistocerca serialis cubense (assembly GCF_023864345.2). Taxonomy (NCBI): domain Eukaryota; kingdom Metazoa; phylum Arthropoda; class Insecta; order Orthoptera; family Acrididae; genus Schistocerca; species Schistocerca serialis. The sequence goes on along the minus strand of NC_064639.1, from coordinate 768,939,468 downwards.
CGAGGGCAGTTTCAATGTCATTCAGTGAAGCGAACTAACCGTAAAGGAAGTAATTTAAAAATTCATTTTGACTACTCAAACCTACCACACGACAAATGGCGAGTACTTGTAGGTGGACACTACTTACAAAGAAATTACAGAAAAATGTTGAAATTCCCACACAAAATTATCATCGAAGGGGCACGGAACGTAATTTCTACGGGTTAAACTGACACACGATCAATGAGGGGTAAATGTGGTTTAACATTGCTTACAAAGAAACTACATCAAATTCAGTAAAACTGCTACACCAAATTTTTACGGCCTTATTAATTTTCAATTGAACGAAATTTTTACCGTAAGAGAAACTACGCGGAGGTGTAATTTGGACATGGTTAAGTTAAAACTCTACTAATGGTGGGAACATTGTCAAGTACGACATACAAAAACCCTCAATTTTGACGAAAATCAACCAAAATGATGATAACCGAACTACATCACGAGATTTTACATCTGTTCGAACACTTCGCATCTGCGCTGCAAATGTCATTAGATCGTAAATTCGACCTCGATTGTCAGGGCTAAGTTCCATTTTTGCCGTTTGAACACCAAAATATAATATCTCTCGAGGTTTCTCTGTCTCTGAAGGACAAATTACTAGCGTTACTTATAACAAACCAGCACATTCCAATACCTTCCTTTCTACCTTTGCAAGAGGATCCTTGACGGGCTGTCGGCAGACTCGTACAACCAGCCGAAGAGGTGCAGTACGGCGGAACTGGAGCGACAACGGTTCCTCGGTCTAACTCACTGGTCACGACCAATCTGACATCCCTTAATCTGTTTACTATTTTTGGTGCTAAGTCGGTACAACGTCACTCTACATCCACTATGTTTAGTCCTAAATTTACGTATTTGCACCTCATTCTCGTGCATTCAAACACTCGGGACTAAAAATAGAGGGAAGGGACAGGAGTATGACGAAAACAGAAATGGGGTTCGTTTTTCTGTTCAAAAGGCATATGTCATAAATATGTGGTACTAAGCCTTTTGAAAATTATTGTGTACTAGCTGTACCCAGCCACGCTTTGCTATGGCTCAGTCTGCTTAAATGGAAAAAAGATGTAAATAGAAAGCACATGTTTCTAACCCGTATGGAAATTGGATGTACGTCTCAATCTCCTCCTCTCCCTTATCTCTGTTCCCTTCCCCTTTCTTTGCCCATCACCTCATCTCCCCCTCTGTCCATTTTCTCCTTCCCGTTTTCTATGACCATTTCCTCCTATGCCTGTGTCCGCTTCCTCTTCCCCCTCTTTCTGACGTTGAACCTTATTTACTTTTACTGTAAACTGAGATTCTGTAGTAGTATTCTAATCATAAACTGAATAAATGTAAGTATTTCGTACAACTGTGAAGTACGATTAATTAACTGTAAGACGTGAAAATGATACCAGTGCCACCTAGTAACAGTCGCTATAACTGGAGAGCAGCAACCGTTTGAGGCAGCAGAATGTGTGAACAAATTCGTTTCTATTGTGATGCCCTAATAGTGGAGAGTTTGGCTAGAAGCTGTGAGATTGTAGAACTGAATTCCGGCTGTGTATTTTTCAGTCTGTCTTTTTTACCCAGCATTCACCTCTGAGTGTGTAGATAAGTCACAAACGAAACGTGGCTGGGGTTCCGTTACATTGTAACTTCCCTTTCCCCAGTTTGATAACTTGTTAGGGACATGTGAGCCACCTGAGTGACATCTAATTGATGGTAATCGTTTCAATACAACTCCATAGCGGAAAAGAAATGCCAATCCAAAACCTGTGGTTTTCATTTATTTATCTACAGTGTAAAATCGAGCATCGGGTGCGGCTTTACCTCGTTTATATACAGAAAGTTCTGCGGCACCTAGGAGATGACTGAACCTTTCCTTGAATCAGGCCTAGATGTGGACAATTCTTTGCGTGGCACGGCGAATAAGTGTGCCATGAAGAGCACACGACAATGAATTGCAGCAATGAATTTCAACAATTGTTCACAGTGCGTACTAAGCTTTACAAGAGGAGTGCTGTAACACGAACTAATCCTGTAGATAATTTAAGTGGAGGTGATGGCATTCACATACTTAAAGTTGTTTTCTGAATTTTAATCGTGGCCCCGAAAGAATGTCCACTACACAGCCAAGTTGACTGGCCGTACATACTTCACGCAGCCCGTACGAAGCTGGGCCAGGTCGCTAGTCTCAATATAAAGATAATAGCCATTGACGTACAATTCAACGATAGGAAATTAGCATCTTGAGAACGTTCTAAATTGAGGTGAACAAACAGTTCCGCTTCAGTATGAGCCTTTGGCTACTTTTAAATCTGCAGTGTAGCCCTTTGGTTTCGGAGCATTTTACACGGCTGTCTGATCACGGCAGTTCTATCTCTCAGAGCTTTCCTTTGCTCACAACATGGTTGTCTAATGCGTGATTTATATTCGTCGCTTTACACACAACATTTTCAGTCTCAAGGGTGAATGTTTCACGTTGACTGCTCACATACACCAAAGCATAGCAGTGGTCTAACCGATTCGAGTTTGTTGCTAATGTTCCGATTAACAATATGAAATAGTACTCCTAGCTGATCTGGTTGCTATTTGAAAGTTACATCGAAACCTTAATTGGCTCGATACCCATACCTTTGCCTTGTAAAATTATGTAGTCTCCCGACGGTCGGACTATTTGTGCATCACCACTGACGCGCCTTGAATCTTTGGATTTCATAGCTGGCTTTTTCGTCACTGCTGGTTCCAAAGTTTTCCCTTTATGTTTTGCAACAGCGATCCTCTGGAGTGTCGTTAGCAAAAGACCACCAAAGAAGGCATGACATGGATAGCCAATGTGATGAGATATGAGTCAAATGCAACATGCACTCTCGGCTGTCGTGTACCTCAGATCAAGTATCAAAGTTGTGAGATTCTGATCAAACTCACTATGCCTCTCACCAGTCTGTATTTGACTGTGTTCAAAATACCTGTGAGCCGTAACAGTTAACAAAAGATCATGATCTGACACGTAATGTTAATAACACAGCGCGGTGGCTCGAAGTACTTACTATGTATTGGAAACACCTTTGTTGATTCTCGAATGCAAACTCATAATGCCCACAAATAGTTTAGTGAAAGTTAAATATATTAATTTAAGAGCTGTGGCATGGGAGGGCGTATCTCAAAATAAGCCAATACTTTGTTGAAGGCTGCTGCAAGATACTCATGGAACTACGAATATCTATCATTCAAATTGGGTCCCCTGTTACGTGGTGCACACAGGTATCAAATTGAGAACACATAGCTCTTTACACCATCACTACGAAACAAATGAACTGATCCACACGTTAACGTTGACACCCAATACTTTTTACATGAGAGAGTATTTAAACATTTTAGAAATGAAGCCACTTTGCGTCGCCTAAACAGAGATGTGTCCTAAATATCAGCATTTATTTGCACCAGGAGACCCTAAGGCATTCTCACGTTGCCATTATGTCGCGGTGTAACACAGGAGACGCAACTGACGTGCTCTGACATTTATTCCACTGATTGGTTAGGATCGGTTGTATCATCTAACATCTCCAGTGAAGTGGTTATCCCATTAAATAGGCCGAAAGACTTATCTACAGAGCTGTATGACCCCCGTTCTCCAAACGCAGGAGACGTTTCCTCGAAAAGAGATTTGTCTGACTACTATCAAGCTCCGCCACGAACACTGGTTAGAATGAACCTATCCATCTCTACGACTCAACTGGAAGAAACTTGCCAGTAACAACGTATGCAGGTGTTTATTTGATTGCCCTTGATAACATAGGTAACATCCAAGTGGTAACATGTCGTACCAAGTATTCTGAAACATCGTTTGAAGTATTCAACACGATCGTATAAAGAAGGCCAATATTTTTCCCTGGGAAATGAGGCACATACTGATGGTCTTCCTCACAAAGCAATAAAAATAAATCCACGAGTGTCTCGTCTTGAGGTCTACATGGCCGAAAGACGAACATTGCGTCGCTGAGTCCTGTGCCACCGCTCCAACGATTTGGAAGGTTTTGATCTAACAATATACGCGCATATTTGTAATTCATAGTGATGTATGCTATTATGTAGTTTAAGGTAGTGAAATTTTGTCTCCTTGCATGATTAACGTAATTAGGTCGATTAGAGTAACAAACGTATGGTTCTGGATCTTTTAAAAATCTACACACACAGGCCCTTTTGGGTCCATGACCCACTATGGTATTTAAAGGACATCATTATAAACTATTAAAAATTATTATAATTATAAATGTAGGTTCGTTCCAATAAAAATTAATTTTACAGTATTACATGTCAACAATCTGGATAACGACGTAAGTTCTGGCCTTCAATGAGCTCTTTCGCAATAGTGTGTGACTTCGCATATGAACTGTCAACCACAGGAAAAATCAGATGAGAGTTTTAATTATGATTCCACAATTTGGGCAGGGTATCTAACATGAGCTTTACAGACCTGTTTGTTACAATTTTAACATTTCATTACAGTCTTGTGGTCGTAACTTTGACAGAATTTGTATCTCGCGCGTTGCAGTTTTGGTTGTTACCGCTGGAGCTTGTTGATGGACTTCCTGTTTGTATTCTTCTAACAATGGCCACTGACTTGCCTTCTTAGTAGCATTTTTTAAAACTTTATTCTAAGGAGTAACGGAGTCTTCCCAATTCAACAAATACTCTTTTGTAAAGAGCATTTTTTCCCACCCTGGATTTATTTATCTCGACAGCACAAAGGCATTGTATGCAGAAGTATCAGTAATATTATAGCAGGTTATCATTGGCCAGCGGTTGGTTTTCCACTTGCATGTGTAGGCGCCAATAAGCTGACCCAGTGTGTCAACTGCTCCCTTACTTTCATTTTAGTCCAGTATCAGTTTTGGCTTCTTGTCTTCTGTTTATTTCCTCACTGTTGTGCATTGTGCGTATCAGGACAACATATTTGTTCATCCTTGGGACGTAAGATGTGATTTTGATATCTTTCGTAAGAAAGAACTTAAGTGTGATCATCTTTGCATGATGAACTATTAGGGAGTTTAGGCTTAGTTTTGGTCACGGTCTCCAGCAATGTAAAAAGTTTTGAGAAGTCTTTGGCCTAATGCATATGATGCAAAGACTGTGTCCCGTGTGACATTTTGCCCTTTTAGTTCATGCGTCACATGCACGACAACTCTGACTTTTCGAAACGTAAGCAGCACTATCACACACAATCTATATTTTTACCCATTATTTTGAAAACTTACTCGGTATATATTTTTTTGAATGGACGGTATCCTTGAAGATACCAATCGTTCATCCGTGGTTTTTTGTGCCAGAATTCTAATTTTGAAAATGTTTTCACCCACCTAGCCCACAGAACTAATAGGTGACAATTTGTCACTTACTCTTCATACTGTTCGGTCAGAATTGTCATCAAACTTAACACGTGGGATGCAAAAGAACCATTTCAGGGACATTATGGCAGGAAAGATTGCTCTGTCTGTTTCTGGATCCCATGGCCTTTGTGCTTTCACTGTATGACGTAACACCATCCAGTAGGAACAGGTCAATATACGCTTTGAATGTAATTTCGTCTGATGTTTCTCCCCTATCCCCATAAACTCCTTGACCCCAGTATTAGTCATTTCCACTGCATTACTATGAATATTATTGTACATAGTAAGCGAAAAGATGATTTTACGTCACTTTGGCGGTAGTTTGTCTTAGATGTTCTTCCAGTTCACGGAAAAAGATTCTAAGCTCCACGCGTTTTTCTTTTTTTTCTGCTCTTTAGATCGAATCAGATCAACAGCTTGCACATTGTCATCTGAGTTATTGATAACTGACATGTCTTCCGAATCAGATGAAGGATGAATGTTGTCACCACCAGTGTGACTTCCCTGTTCAGAAACATTCTCCTCGCTGTCAGATGCATTTATTAATGTTTCAAATTCCACATCAGAAAGAACTCCGTCACGATAGCTACACAGAAATTACGATAGATACATGAACTGCGTCTGTACGTAGGAGTTGATAAAACGTAACTGTTGGCGATAATGTGCTATAATTATTTGAATGAAGTCAGTGACTTGCATTGCTGCATACCCTTCACACAATTCAACAGTAAGAAATCCGATATTTACTTTGCCATAGAAAGTCCTCCTGCACGTACCTCCGGCACGTAGAAATAAAACTTTACTATGATGTTTTACGTTCTGTGAATCTTTTTTGTCACCACTCTGGTGCCTGTGAGGCAGTATGTAACAATTCTTCGCTCACAGAAGGGGTAACACTTTTTCGCGGCTGTATCTAGGAGGCCTTGTGATTGGCTAACCCCTTCAGGCAGACATGGCCTTAAATTGCTTAAGATGCTTCTAGACCATTTTGTATAAACTGCTTGAGGTTGGCCAGCCGTTTCATGACTAGAGTGGGAGAAAATCATATTGTAACGAAGGCCATCATTGGCTAGGTCAAGAGTACACGTTAGTTAACTGAAGTGTGCTAAATCGAGAATGTGTCAATACTCAGATAGGTTTCCAGCTGATACACATGACTGGAATGTGTAATTTGAAACATAACTGGTAAAGTGTCCAGTTATCACACTGAATCTGAGGCTGAGAATGCCTCAATTTTGCCATTAAGAGGAATCTTTTTTTCTCTCTACGAGCAGTGGAAATAATCAGTGCTTCTCTATGGAGCTTTATGCGTTCTTAAGTTCTCAATGATGACACGCACTAAGCCTCTGCTACTGGCAACTGTTCAAGCACATTGTTTTGTCTCGTGACCAGACTATTTGACTAACTTCGCATGCAGGACTTTACAGACGCAACCCCACATCCTCTGTGTTGTTAAATTCACATATGCCGATCACCCTGCCTCTGCACCAATTGCAGCCTTTCTTAGATCAACTCCGCAGATATTTTCTCCAATATTTATGATGATGTACGCACAATGGCTTGAGGAAAGGGTAGCCGTAACGATAAATGTGTTTTGTTTCACTGTATTTTCTCAGAGCTCTGTTGTCAGCGCCAGTCAGGATGGAGGTTTCTATTAACCAAGTGGCTAGACAGTATCAACCATTTACGTGTTCCTGTCATGAGAAAGTTGCGTGCGCTGGCGTTTTTTTGTTTTTTTGTTTTGTGCGTGCGCACGCAAAATAAATATATTGCTAGATTAGTAGTATTCCTGTTCAGGTAGTAATATTCTTTACCCCACTGATCCTGAATAGGTTATTTGAGTACGTTAATCAGGATCAATTTTTGTGTAATGCTAGTGGGCGGTCAACCATAGCAGGGCTTCACAGATTGTGAGAAAATCGCTACCCATCCTAGTGTTATATAGTCTTAGCCGCTTGTAGTCGCAATTCATTTTGGACTGCTCTGTGTATGAGTTACCTGTACAGTGAACGTATTTTATTCCCAATCATCCAGAATACTCTCACCAACCTCAAACTGAAACGTTATAACGACTCGAAATTTCACTTCACGATCTGTATGTCTTACTCCGGTGTAATTCAGAGGTGGTTACATGTTAGTCACACGAGTATGTTGTCTACTTTTGTTCTGTTTGACGTTTTAGTGTCTGTAGAATTAGTCGCAGGTGAAATAACTCAATTTAAATGTGAATTAAGCAAAAATGACATTACATGTGCATGGTGCGAATACTGTATGTGTCAGACTAATCTGTAAATACCCGTGTAAACTGACTTCTGATAAGAAATACTGCTATTTCTACGCCAAGATGTCAGCCTGTGCCGTTTAAGAACTTCACGATGGCAGCTGCAGTTTAAGTAAACAAATTTGTGTAAGAGGGTTCTACTATGAAAAAATAGACACTTTGCGAATATAAATTTCATCATTTTTACTCAGTCTTTGGAAATTAAAATCAGAGCAGCAGTGTGTACTAGTCCACGGGTACAGGAAAGTAAGTTGTTTCCGTTTGCACAAGTATTTTTTCTGTACATTCCAGAGGAAGTAATCTTGTTTCAAAAAACCCACGTCTGTAGTCCACTGAAGTTTTTCAGTACCCCAGGGCGGTCACTGCTACTGTTCCCTTCCATTCTTGCTCGGCGGCTGCTGCTGGTAGTGGTACGTTAGACGAGGCATCAGGCAAGTTTCCACCAGCTCCTCCATCGCCTCAGTCAGCCTCCTACGGAAGCGTTCGTCCCGCCGGTACATCGCCCTCACCAGAGCCGCCCTGTTAAGCAGGTAGCACTCCAGGTCGGCAGCCTGCGAAGCAAGAACGACGAATCAAGGTCAGTTAATCTCCTGTAACTGTACCTTTAACGTGGTGTGTATATATTTACAAGCTGCAGGTGGAGAAGTTTACAATCTCTACAAAACTACTGTTTACTTGGTTGGGATCCTCGCCACGTAGGACCAATGTATACATAACGTACACACTGATTTGACTATTCTGAATAATGAAATATCACTCATCGGTGAGCACCACTGAGATACAGGAAAACGGACTGGTAGAAGGTTGATGAAGGTTAAACATTCGGTGACAGCCAACTTACAAAGATTCAAGAATCAGTATCGATGTGTCTAGGGTTTTACTAGAGCCGCCTACATACATCTGCAGTGGGACGAACTAATACAGAATTACAGTAATTGGAGCGTTTCATAATTTCACTCTACTCCATACTCTATAAATGGGAAGAAATCGTACGGTACCATAGGAAGTATCAGCTGACATGCCCTTCAGAGTCAACCGCATACAGGCGAAGGAGTGAAACATTTGGAGAAGCAGAGTCCCAATATATGTTTACGAGAAATGCCGAACGAAATTAAGCAAATTTAAACAAGGTATTAGTAATGAGAGCGAGGGCGGAAATTTGATTTTGTATGAGAGTGACCGAACTAGAAACAAGCAGAAACTTTTAGAAGTCACAGGAAAAAGAAATGTCAAGTCTAGCACAATTTGCCCGTTGGAGAAATCATGCATAGTAAATGGCCCTTTAAGGAGCTACAGCTCTAAAACCACACACTGTCGGCTATGACTGGGATTAAGTATGCATATTGTGCAGCTCAAATTGCTAAGCGTTAAAAAAATAGCCTTTTCTTATTCAAATTTTGCAATATTTTCCTTGAGACTGCCTCTGTGCCTCACTGCTGTGATTTAGGTTACGTAAGCAGCTCCGCAACAGTGGGGATGGATACAGTGCTCTGTTCGACTGAGCTAGGGACGCTATCCACGGGGCTGCTGAGTATGCAACGTTTTCACTAGATTCAGAGCCAACCAATGAGAGAGCAGAGATCCATCACGTGGGGGATGAGTTGGCCAACGAGACAGTGGCCGCAGCAGGGGATCGCCAGCACTTCCCATTGAGGGCAAAATGCTCTCCACCACCATGCGCGGTTCCCCCCGCGGTCGTATCAGGCGACAGGCCAAACGCACTGTAGAATAGGAGAAGGTGAATAAATCTCCAATCTTTTTCATTCCATGTGCTAGAGTGAACGGGACCAGTCCTCGATACCCACCTACGGTCCTTAACCCATCCTGACGCATACAACATTTAAACTAACCTTCCCTAGCTAACGGGCGCCCTCTTTAGTCCAACAGATAATTGAAGGTAATTGTTTAAGTTTGACACGAACATTTAAATACCTGTCTAATGCTTGTTTCGACAGAAGCGATACTTCTGCGATGTTTAGTGGGTACAGCTTGATAATTACGTCTACTACACTAGAAGTACATCGTCTACAGTAGTAATCCTGTACTCTACACTGCTGTGCACTTCACTATCAAGTGCCTGGCAGAGGGTTTATCGAACTCTCAGGCTGTTTCTGTACATTCTGTAACAGTGCACGGGAAAAACCCACTCAGCTCTTCCCGAACGAGCTGAGATTTATTTTATTGTGATCAAAAATGCTTCAAATGGCTCTAAGCACTGTGGGCCTTAACATCTGAGGTCATCAGTCCTCTAGACTTGGAACTACTTAAACCTAACCAACCTAAGGACATCACACACATACAGGTCCGAGGCAGGATTCGAACCTGCGACCGTTGCAGCAGCGCGGTTCCGGATTGAAGCGCCTAGAACCGCTCTGTCACAGCGGCCGGCTATTATGATGATCATTCATGCCTATGTAGCTGGGCACTAACAAAAGATTTTCTCACTAAGAACAAAGTTGATGATAAATTTCATAAGAATATTCTGGCGCCCCGACAATCTTCTTTGCATTAATGTATGCTACCCCAATTTGCGTATCATATCCGCCGCACACTCTTCCCTGTTCAGTGGTAATACAAAACGAGCCGCCCTTCTTTGAACTTCTCCGGTGTACTCCGTCAATGCTATCTGACGCGCATCCCACACACGCAGAATAATACTAGAGAAGATGGCGGAAAAACATAGTGCAAACAGTCTCTTCAGCAGAGGGTTGGAAAATGAGCTGTTGCGGGCGCTGTCAGCCAGCGAAGGTTGCGTTATAGAACGTTTCTTTTTCTTTTTCTTTTTTTTTTTGAGTAAATACACTGCGTTACTCATAGACATGAAAGGAATGCCAGTGTATGGGAGGACCCTTGCTGTTCATGTTGTGTATTATTTACCTTGCAGACAATATTAATAGTAAATGTCTGGCTATTTGAAGATGATGCCGTTACCTATATTTAAGTACTATCTGAGAGAAGCTGCATAACTATTCCGTCAGATCTCAAGATTTTAACGTGATGAAGAGATTGGCAACTTACTCTAAACGTTCAGACATTTATAATTTTGCGCTTCACAAAACGAAAAAATGTATCCTATGATTATAATATCCGAGTCATATTTGGAATGGGCCAACTCATACAAATACTTGCGTTTAACACTCTGTAGGGACATGAAATGGAAGTGTCACATTGCGTCACTCGTAACAGACTTGTTTATTGGTAGAATACTGGGAAGTGCAAAAGAGATCGCTTAAAAATCGCTGATGCGATCGCGTCTAGAGTATTGTCCAATTTCATGAGACCCGTACCGGATAGGACTAACGGGGGATATTGAACGTATACAGAGATGGGCAGTACGAATGGTCATAGGTTTGTTTAATCCGTGGGAGAGAGTCACAGAGATACGGCAGTAACTCAACTGACAGAAGCTTCAAGAACCCGCTTTAAATGATAATTTTAAGCGGATACAACCCCCTATGTATCTCTCACATAGGGATCGTGAGGATAAGGTTAGAATATTTACTGCACCTACAGAGAAATTCAAACAATCATACTTCCCGTGCTCCATATTTAAATGGAACATGAAGAAACCTTTGTAAATAGTGTGTTCGAGAGTACCCTCTGCCAGACAACTCAAGGTGGTCTGCAGAGTGTAGATGTAGATATAAAAGCATTTGATAAATTCTGTAGCTATTCTATCTTGCGTTTCTAACTGGCCTTAGAAAGCACCTGATTGTCCTGACTGCAACTTTGCAAGGCAGACATAAATTAACTACCGATTTTTCTGACACTAGCTTTGCACTGAAGAAATTGCAGCTGCGAATAACGCAACTCTCAGAAAGATTATTTTAGATTTAGTGGCTTAGATCTATTTCATCTTTGTTTGATTAGTTCTGTAATTCCTTTTTCAGTGCACGCTGGAATTGCGCCTCTTAAAATAGCTCACTGACCTTCAGTGTCGTGTGCCCACTGACAGTTTCCCCACTGCAGAAAATACGGTACTTAAAGTACTGAAATGTTTTACAATAAATTCCGTCGAGAACAGTTTCCACAGTTGCTGAAAATATCGAAATTGAATCTTACGATTACTTTTATTGAAGTGGTAGACCAGCTCCGAAGTTAACTAATCTTAGTAAGATTACATGTTTTAATTTAATAGTTGTTCAATAAGAAAGCTACGTGTTCTTTGTTTATTACGTTGTGTCGTGTTTGCTGCAAGAACTTAAGTCGACGACAGTGATATTTCAGTCCCGCTTTCTCGATACTCCTACGCCCGAACGTGCCTATCTACTAAACTGAACAACAGATTATGGAACATTAAGTACTGCTTGTAATTGGTGCCAGTCTGCGGAATGTATTAATCTGCGACGCTGCAGGACTCATTACAGCATTATGAAGTCAAAATGTTATTGTTTGTTTCTTTGTCACTCTGTTGTACCTAACTGCAGGTGGTCAACCGCTCCTCTGTAGTCTGCTGGTCTAATATGACAAAGCTGGAACGACACATTAACGCAGAGAAGAAGGTTGGACATGAAGAGAGGCCCCAAGCACAAACACCCTGCCGTTGCTCCAGGAGTAAAGCAAAATGTTACATCTGAAAATAAAAGCACTTCCATGGGAGGAAACTGAGGACCAGTTCAGCCATTCGTGAAAAGTCTGCCAGTGTTAATTTTAAGGAATCAAGAAGATTGTACTGAGTTTTCTTTTAGTGTTCAACCCTGAGGTGGGTTTGCAGCAGCGCGCCATTCCTCTCTTCTGTCTGCCTTCCTCGACATTTCCACGTATGTGTTTCATCCAGCGCCATTCATGATCTGTTGCATGTATGGTATCCTTGTTCGCCCCCGCTGATTCCTTCCCTCAATAGGTCCTCCTGCTATTGTTCCAATGGTGTGTTGTGTCGTAGGATGTGCCCTACAAGTTGGTCTCTTCTTGTTTGGGTGTGTCTCCACAAAGATCTGGTTTCCTGTACTCTTCTAAGCACCTCTTCATTTGTTACTTTGTCTCTCCAGCTGATCATCATCCTTCTATAGCACCACGTCTCCAGGGCCTCTAGCCGTGCTTTCTCTTCCAGTTGTTGGTTGGTTTGTGGGATTAAAGGGACCAAACTGCTACGGTCATTGGTCCCTTTTTCCGAATACTAAAAATACCCACAGAGAATAAAAACGATTAACAGAACACATCACAGACGACACAGAACTAGAGAAACTTAGACAAAGACCAGACAAGACGAACTAAAACCACACAGAGAGTGAAGGTGGTTGGCCGTCCATAGAAACAAAAAAGGAAAAGCCAACCACTGAGAAACACAAAAACTCAGACTAAAATCGTAGGCCAAAGGCCAGAATCAACAAAAAACAAACACTCAGATTAAACGATAAAAATCCTCTGCCTGAATAAAACGTAAAGTTAAGCCAGCCATAGCAGGGTCATCAGTTAAAAGGGCAGAGAGCGTATCAGGTAGCGCAAATGTCTGCCTGACCACAGCTAAAAGGGGGCAGGCCAACAAAATGTGGGCCACTGTCAAAGCCGCCCCACAGCGACATAGAGGAGGGTCCTCCCGGCGAGTAAATAACTGTGTCAGCCGGGAGTGGCCAATGCGGAGCCGGCAAAGGACTACTGAGTCCCTGCGAGTGGCTCGCAGGGATGACCGCCACACAGCCGTCGTCTCCTTGACAGCAGAGTTTATTACGCGTGGTCAGTCCGCGCCATTCATCATCCCATAGCGCAAAAACTTTGCGGCGTAAGACTGCCCTCAAATCAGTCTCTGGGATGCCAACATCCAGAGATGGTTTACTGGTGTCTCTTTCGCCAGGCAGTCAACATTTTCATTGCCGGTTATCCCAACATGGCTCGGGGTCCACACAAAGACCACAGAGCGGCCGCAACGGGCAAGAGTATGCAGGGACTCCTGGATAGCCATCACCAGACGAGAACGAGGGAAACACTGGTCGAGAGCTCGTAAACCGCTCAGGGAATCGCTACAGATCACGAAGGACTCACCTGAGCAGGAGCGGATATGCTCTAGGGTACGAAAGATGGCGAGCAGCTCAGCAGTGTAAACGCTGCAGCCATCCGGCAATGAACGTTGTTCGGAAATGTCCCCTAGAGTTAGCGCATAACCGACACGACCAGCAATCATCGAGCCGTCAGTGTAAACAATGCCAGAGCCCTGATATGTTGTGAGGATGGAAAGAAAGCGGCGGCGGAAGGCCTCTGGAGGGACTGAGTCCTTCGGGCCCTGTGCCAATTCCAGCTGAAGGCGAGGGCGAGGCACACACCACGGGGGTGTACGCAGAAGTGCCCGGAAAGGAGGTGGAAGAGGTAAAGCCCCAAGCCCAGAGAGAAGCGCTCTGACGTGGACCGCGATCTTACATCCAGCCCTGGGCCGACGTTCTGGAAGATGGACGTGCGACTGTGGGAACAGTAGCCGATAGTTAGGATGCCCGGGCAAGCTGAAAACATGGGCAGCATAAACGGCCAGCAAACTTTGGCGCCGCAGTGGAGGGACACCTGCCTCCACAAGTATGCTGTCCACAGGGCTGGTCCGGAAGGCACCTGTGGCAAGGCGTATCCCACTGTGGAGGATAGGTTCAAGCACCCGCAACACAGATGGGGATGCTGAGCCATAAGCCAGGCTCCCATAATCTATGCGGGACTGGATTAATGCCTGGTAGAGTCGTAACAGGGTAGATCGGTCGCCGCCCCAGCGGGTGTCGCTCAAGCATCGCAAAACATTTAGATGCCGCCAACACATCTGTTTAAGCTGCCGAATATGAGGCAGCCAAGTCAACCGGGCATCAAAAACCACACCCAAAATCCTAATGTGACTCCTCCACAGCAAGAAGTTCGCCATCAAGATAAAGCCGCGGCCCCGGGTGAACAGTGCGTCGCCGCAGAAATCCATAACGCAGGTCTTGGCCGCCGGAAACTGGAACCCATGAGCTACAGCCAAAGACTGCGCCTTACGGATAGCGCCCTGTAGCTGACATTCAGCAGCTACAATGCCAATAGAGCTGTAGTAAAGGCAGACGTTCCCACCGCCGCAGCGAGCCCGTTAATGGCTATTAAAAACAGGCAGACACTTAAAACAGAACCCTGTGGCACACCGTTCTCCTAAACTTGGGAGGAACTATATGAGGCCGTGACTTGCACGCGGAAGGTACGATACGACAGAAAATTTCGGATAAAGATCGGCAGAGGGCCCCGAAGACCCCATCCATGAAGTGTAGAAAGGATGTGATGACGCCATGTCGTATCGTACGCCTTCCGTATGTCGAAAAAGACAGCGACCAGGTGCTGACGGCGGGCAAAGGCAGTACGGGTGGCCGACTCCAAGCTCACCAGATTGTCGGCGGAGGAGGGGCCTTTACGGAACCCACCCTGAGACAGAGCAAAAAGACCCCGAGACTCCAGTACCCACTTCAACCGCCGGCTCACCATCCATTCAAGCAACTTGCAAAGATCGTTGGCGAAGCTAATGGGACGGTAGCTGTCCACCTCCAAAGGGTTCTTGCCTGGTTTCAGAATGGGGATAACAATAATTTCCCGCCATTGGGACGGAAACTCACCCTCGACCCAAATACGGTTGTAAAGGTCGAGGAGCCGTCGCTGGCAGTCCACTGAAAGGTGTTTCAGCATCTGACAGTGGACGCTATCTGGCCCAGGAGTGGTATCAGGACAAGCAGCGAGGGCACTGTGAAATTCCCACTCACTGAATGGAACATTGTATGATCAGAATGGTGGGTGCGAAAAGAAAGGCTCCGACATTCCATCCGCTCTTTAATGGAGCGGAAGGGCAGGGGATAATTGGAAGAAGCGGAACTCAGAGCAAAATGTTCTGCCAAACTGTTGGCAATTTCGTCAGAGTCCGTACAAACTGCTCCATTCGGTGAGAGCTCAGGGACACTGACAGGGGTCCGATAGCCATAGAGGCGTCGGGTCTTGCTCCAGACCTGCGATGGAGAGACATGGAGGCAAATGGTGGACACATACTGCTCCCAGCATTCCTGCTAGCTTTGGCGGATAAGACGGCGGGCCTGCGTACGCAGCCATTTGAAGGTGATGAGGTGTTCAATGCAGGGATGTCGCTTGTGACGCTGTAGCGCCCGCCGGCGATCTTTAATCGCCTCAGCGATCTCAGGCGATCACCAAGGCACAGTCCTCCTCCGAGGGGACCCAGAAGAACGGGGAATGGAGGATTCTGCTGCAGTAACGATGACGGTGGTGATGGAGTGAACCACCGCATCAATGGTGGCATTAGAGAGAGGCTCAATAGCGGCAATGGAGGAGAAAAATTCCCAGTCAGCCTTATTCATAGCCCATCTGCTAGTGCGCCCAGAAGAGTGACGCTGTGGCAGTGACAGAAAGATCAGAAAGTGATCACTACTACACAGGTCGTCATGCACTCTCCATTGGACAGAAGGTAAGAGGCTAGGCTGCAGATCGAAAGGTCGATGGCGGAGTACGTGCCATGCGCCATGCTGAAGTGAGTGACTGTACCATCATTTAAAATGGGAAGATCGAGCTGTTCCAATAAGCGCTCAATGGTGGCGCCTCGACCTGTTGCCACTGACCCACCCCACAGAGGGTTATGGGCGTTGAAGTCGCCCAGTAACAAGGAAGGTGGTGGCAATTGGGCTAGCAGTGCAGTCAGGTCATGCTGCGCGACATCACCATCCGGTGGAAGGTGAAGACTGCAGACGGTAACAGCCTGTGGCATCCACAACCGAACAGCAACAGCCTCTAAAGGTGTTTGTAGAGGGACAGACTCGCTGTGAAGAGAGTTAAGGACATAGATGCAGACGCCACCAGACACCCTTTCATAAGCTGCCCGGTTCTTATAACAACCCCAATAGCCACGGAGGGCGGGGGTTCGCATTGCGGGAAGCCAAGTTTCCTGAAGAGCAATGCAGAAGAAAGGGTGAAGGCTGATAAGTTGTCGGAGCTCAGCTAGATGTTGGAAAAAACCACTGCAGTTCCACTGGAGTGTGAAATTGTCCATGGCTGAGGAAGGCGTGGAGGGACTGGGAAGGCAATTTACGCCGCTTGTTCACTCACTGCCACTGATTCAGAACCCGCACGAGTGACATCCATGGCGTCTGAGGGACTGGCGAGATCCAGGTCTTCAGCAGACGCCAGAATCTCGATCTTGTCCTCAGACACTGAGCTTGTTGGAAGTGGTGGGATGGGTGCCACCGCAATGTCGGGATTCTTGGGTACCTTTTTCTTTTTCAGCTTACTTCGCTCTGCCTTCGGTGGTTCAGGCTTGGAGGGCTCCACTGGGTCAGTCTCAGCGACAGACGACGACCGTGAGACCCTACAACCAGGGACCGGTGGTTGTTTGAGCCACCTGCAGCTGTCTGCTTTTGTACCGGTCGGAACTGGCTAAGGGATGTCCCCAAGGAACCCCTTCCTGGCGAGAGGAGCCAAAGAAGTCTTACGCATCTCCGGCTGGGAAGGGAGAACTAATGTCCCCGATGGTTGGGGGGGCGTTGCTCCTGAAGTAGATGGAGCAGGAACAACAGGGAGTTTAGTACCCCCCATCATCAAGGGGGCAGGTCTGGTCCTTCGACTCAGAGCTGACTGGAGCTGACAGTTGCGGCGTAAGAAGATGTCATACGCACTGGATGAAGCAGATCATATTTCCGTTTAGCCTCAGTATACGTCAGTCGGTCCAGGGTCCTGATTTTCATTATTTTCCTTTCCTTCTGCAGAATCGAACAGTCCAGCGAGCAAGGCGGATGGTGCTCTCCGAAATTGACACAGATGGGAGGCGGGGCACAGGGAGTATCAGGATGGGATGGTCGACCACAATCGCGACATACGAGGTTGGAAGCACAGCGTGAAGACATATGGCCGAACTTCCAACACTTTAAGCACCGCATCGGGGGAGGGATAAATGACTGGACATCACAACGGCACACCATCACCTTGACCTTCTCAGGTAATGTGTCGCCCTAGAAGGCCAAGATGAAAGCACCAGTGGCAACTTGTTGATCCCTCGGATCCCGGTGGATGCGCCTGACGAAATGGACACCTCGTCGCTCTAAGTTGGCGCGCACCTCGTCAACGGACTGTAAAAGGAAATCCCTGTGGAAAATAATGCCCTGGACCATATTCAAACTTTTATGGGGCGTGATAGTAACGGAGACATCCCCAGCTTATTACAAGCGAGCAAGGCCCGTGACTGGGTAGAGGATGCCGCTTTTATCAATACCGAACCAGACAGCATTTTGGACAAGCCCTCCACTTCCCCAAACTTGTCCTCTAAATGCTCTACAAAGAACTGAGGCTTCATGGATAGAAAGGATTCCCCATCAGTTCTGGTACAGACGAGATACCTGGGCGAATACGTCTGACTTTCATTCATTGCCTTTCGTTCCTCCCATGGTGTGGCCAGGGAGGTGAACGATTTGGGGTCATAAACGTTACCTTTAAAATGAGCTCTCGAACGCTTATAGACTGCTGGTGGCTGGCCACCAGCAAGAGAAGATGTGCCACGCTTTATTGCGTGTCATCCACCCTGATGCCACCTACTCCGACCAAGGGCCCTCCCCACAGGCGCCACCCAGCCACAGCAAAGGCCATCTGGCAGGATGGCCATTGCTGAGAGTCTCGATGCCCCAGGGAGATGGGCATCTATTCCTTGACATACCTGGGGAGTTAACGGCGCAGGCATCGGTAGAGCGATCCCTGTGTTGTCAGGGGGCTACAACCAACAGGGTACATGGCAACCCCACCACAACGGACTGGCTACCGAGCTGGATTTTAGGTAACATGTCGTCCATGGTTTTCATCCATGCACAAACTGGCACTGCTCATCGCATGGCGGAAAGTGCACGCAGGAACGGGTCCATGCCCAAGAGATGGAGAGTGGGCAGGACTGCAATGCAACGACGAATAAGCTGGCGAAAGTTCTCAATGCAAGATGGACACAATGCACCAAGTAAGGCGCCCTTCCCCAATCAGCTAGCTCTTCGGAAAAATTTTGAGATATGGAGGTCAAACCCGACAGGGGACCATCAAATAAGGCCGAAACGTTTGAGACTCCTTTTAGTCGCCTCTTACGACAGGTAGGAATACGACGGGCCTATTCTTACCCCCAAACCCGCAGGGAGGTCTTCCAGTTGTCCAAGTTTCACATCCGTATAGGGCCACACTCCAAACGAAACCTTTCATGATACGTTTCCTTATTTTCAGACATTGTTGCTGATGGGTAAGTTCCTTCCCAAGATTAAATGCAATTTTGTTCTTTTGCATTCTGCTCGCAATTTCTTTCCATCTTCTACCATCCCTTGTGATTTTGATTCCTGCTCATCTCTTCCAATTCTCATTCTCAGAGGTTCTTCTGCACCTGTACTGCATACCATCAC
The DNA here is from genome assembly GCF_023864345.2 of Schistocerca serialis cubense. NCBI lineage: Eukaryota > Metazoa > Arthropoda > Insecta > Orthoptera > Acrididae > Schistocerca > Schistocerca serialis. Next base: position 768,920,428 of record NC_064639.1, on the reverse strand, counting down.
TTTAGTCTTTTTATTGTTTATTCTCATGCCACACTGAAAAAACAATTTTTTCATTGTTGTGAGGACTTCCTCTAGATCTTCTTTTGTCCTCGTGACTATAGCAATATTATCAGCATAACATAGCTTGTTTATCTACTGCCCATTGATTTTCATCCCCACCTCAGTAGTTTCTCGAACTTGTTCTCTAGCTTCCTGGATGTAAGCATTGAATATAAGACGAGAGAGAGCACACGCTTGTCTTACCTCTTTTCTAACGTTTGCTTCTTGTTCCTGATGACAGTTCCTAATCACTGCCACCCCATTCTTATAGAAACTGAGTATCACACGGATGTCTTTGTACTTTATTCCACTTTTCCTCAGTACTCTGAACACCTCTTGCCAGATAACGTTATCAAATGCCTTTTCCATGTCTATGAAGGCAATACCAGTTAGTTTATTTTTCTATAAATTCTTTTCAATAACTAGTCTCAGTGCCAGAATCGCCTCTTGTTCCCAACCCCCTTCTGAAACCAAACTCATCTGCACTCAGTATATCCTCCACCTTTTCAATTCAGAACTATTTTTATGAGAATTTTTTATGTATGTGGTATTAGGCTTAGAGTTCGGCACTGTTCACATTTTGTACCTGCTGCCTTCTTTGGTACAGGAACAATGACATTTCTGGAAGTCTGTCGGTATCTCTCCTGTACTATAGACGTACCTAATAAGTTTAAGCAGCATCATTTTCATGCTGTCACCAGCATTCTTTACTAGTTCTGCAGGGATGTCATCAATACTCGTTGCTTTGTTGTTTGTTAGAGCTCTGTCAAATTCTTCTTGCAGAATGTAGTCTCCCTTGCCATCTTAATCTACTTGCTCTTCTCTTCCTATTACTTTCTCCAAAAGAGGTGTTCCGGCATGCAACTCCTTTATGTATTCTTTCCATCTCTTCACCATGTCTTCACCGAACAGTATTTTCCCCTCTTCATTTTCTATTGTGCCTGAGAGTATTGTTTTAAGTTTGATGAAAAATTGATTTTTCTATTCTGTAGGCTAAATCAGTTCTTCCCTTTGCATATTTTCTTCCACTTCCCTGCACATTTCTCCAAAAAGTATTTTTTTTGCTTCCTACCTTCTCTATTAACTAAATTCCTTAGTGTTCTGTATACAGCTTTTCCTTGTTCATCAGTTGCATTTTTGTATAATCTTCTGTTTTCTATAAGCTCTGAGTACGAAGGGCCAAAAGAAGGGCACATTCCGCCAATAAATGGGGTACCAACAGCCTGGCACCACAACCACATTGTGGGAGACGTTCGTTAGGCGAAAGTAAACAGTGAGTATGACCAATGCGTAAATGACATAAGACAGTGGACTAATTCCGAGACGAGTGGAAGAAAGAGCGCCAAACCGCAGTAGGCTCCTCGATGTTGCAGAGAAGTGCCCCAGATGCCATTCCACTTTTGGACAAAGACAGATTTGATGTGTTTCCGCATATCTGCAACTGGAATCGTGGAAAAGTGTGTGTGTGTGTGTGGAGGAGGGGAGGGGGGGGGGAGTATCTGCCTTTCTAGGCAAACTGTCAACCAGTTCATTCCCTGCGATACCCACATTACTTGGGACCTGGAGAAAGAGACCTGAGCAGTTGGCACAGCCAAAGGCAGATAGCTCATGGACTGCAGAGACCAGAGGATGACGAGAGTAGCATCGGTCAATAGCCTGCAGGCTGCTCATTAAATCGGTACAAATGAAAACACCGTGGAGGGAGGCCGGAGAGACAAAATAGAGGGCTCTGTGAATTGCTAGAAGCTCTGCTGTGTACACTACATGACCCCATCAAGTTCTAAGCCAGTAGGAGACGTGAAAACGTATCACACACTGATCTATTGTCTTAGAAGCATCAGAGTAGAAGACGGTGGCACCATGGAAATCTGCAAGGACTGCACACACAAGATGCCAGAAAACCACAGGGGCGACAGAGACACCATAGGACCCTGGAATAGGTCGGTTCTAACCTGTGATCTAGGCATCATCCAATGTGGGGGGGGAGGGGGGTTGTGGGTGGAAATACAGAGGGTCCATTCTAGGAAGTGGAGATGGATATCCCAGCAGAGGAAGTCGGACACATTCGAACCGGCAATCCCACCAATGAGCGATTGTCAGGAGGGAGACATCCCTAATTTGCAAAGAGGACAGGGTACATGGGATAGTCAGGGGAATGGCGATTGCGTAAGAAACCAGGAGTTGGCTCCATCGTATTTGTAGAGCAGGATCACTCAGTGCCTGTGAGGTGACTCAATGGGAGTAGTGCGAAAGGCACCAGTAGGCAGACACACCCCACAACGGTGAACAGGGTAAAGTATTTGCAGAGTGGAAGTATCTGCTGAGCAATAAACCTGACCACCATAATCTAGTCTGCACAAGATAAGAGGATGGTGAAGATGGAGGAGGGTGGTATGGTCTGCACCCCAAGATGTGTGGGCCAGGATGCCATGAACATTTAGCTTCTGCATGCGTGTAGTCTTTAGGTGGCGAATATGGGGCAGTCACATCAGCTTTTTGCCAAAAATAAAGCCCAAGAAACGGGTCTGTGCTGCAACGTCGACGAGCTGGTCGCCTAAATAAAATTCTGGGTCGGGGTGTACCGTGCGTCGACAACAAAAATGCGTAACCCGCGTTTTGGAGGGAGAAAAAAAAGCCATGGGAGATGGCTCATGCAGATGCCCATAGGATGGCGCCTTGGAACCAGCACTCAGCAGATGCTACCGAGGGGGAACTGCACCAGATGCAAAAATCGTCGACTTACAACCCTGGGGTAACCACAGGCCCAATAGAGGTTACAAACCCATTGATGGCTATGAAGAGGAGTGTGACACTTAACACAGAACCCTGTAGGAAACCTTTCTCCTGAATCCGAGGGGCGCTGGGTGAAGTACCAACACGAACCTGGAAGAGTTGGTGAGATAAAAACTTGTGGATAAAAATGTAAAGTGAGCCGCAAAATCCCAGTCTTTGAGATTAATGGCGCCGAGCCATGTTTTATGCCTTCTATAGGTCAAAGAAGACCACAAAAAGGTGCCAGCGGTAAGTAAGAGACTGTCACATTGCTGTTTCCAATCTGAATAAATGCTCAGTTGGAGATCGTCCTTCCCAGAAGCCACACTGATATGGGAACAAAAGCCCCAAGATTCGAGTACCCAACATAATCTGAAGCTAACCATCCTCTCGATTATTTTACGAAGTCCATTCATCAGACTAATCAGGCAGTACCTGTCAAGAGAGGTTGGGTTCTTCCCAGGCCTAAGGATAGAGATAATTATGCTGTCTCGCCATTGTGACTGGAAAGCACCCATGAGCCAAATGCAGTTAAAGAACCTCAGCGGATGTTGCCTCTGGGGAACGTCCAAGTGTTGGATCATCTGTCAGGATAGAACCTGGGCCTAGGGCCATGTCACGTGAAGAGGTATGAGCCTGCAAGAATTCCCATTCAGTAAAGGGTTCATTATGGGGCTTGAGTTTGAGCAGAGGGGGTTTGTTCAACTCAACGTTTCTGCCAAAGAATGTAGCAGGATAGGAAGTGGACGCCAGTGCCATCACGAGGTGTTCTGCAAGGACCAATGGATCAGTTCACAGATCAACCTTGGATGTTAAGAACCTGGACATTTGACTGTCAGTGGCAGCCTAGAAAGCTATGGAGCTTTGACCAAACCTGCAATGAAGAGGCATATGTCCCTAGGGAGGAAACACAGTGCTTCCAAGATTCCTTTTTACTCGGCTTAAAAGGTAATGAGCCTTAGCACTGGGACACTTGAAACCTAGGAGGCTCGTCTATGGAGGGTTTCATTTAAATCGCTGCAGTGCCCAGCTGTGGTCCTGAACAGAAACTGTTACACCCTTGATCCACCACAGTACCAGTTGACGATGACTGGGACCTGTGGGTGGGGTGGGCGGGGGGCATAGCAGTGCCACCAGCATGAAGAATAGACAGAGACGCACTGCACGACCACATCAGTGTAATTTGAGAGGCAGGCGTCTAAGTGCACAGCAGGCATATATAAAGGCCAACTGGGCCTGCAGAAAGACGAACAGGGGGCCCTGACTACCTGGTGGCAACAGAGGAACGGTAGAATCACTTTGTAGTGGTCACTGTCACGAAGATGATCATGGGATGACCATTGTAGGGAAGCCACGAGAGTTGGGGAGAAGACTGAGATCGACAGCAGTGAAGGTGCCATGAGCGCCACTGAGATGGGTAGGGAAACCATCATTGAGAAGAGACAAATTGAAGTCTGTATCAAGTTCGCCAATTTGGAGACACGTACCCCTTCAAGTGGCACTCCCCCCACATTGGGTGGTGGTCATTGAAGTCTCCAAGGAGGAGAAACGGGGCAGGAGGTGATGTAATAAGGTAGACAGTTCAACATAAGGAAATGGCCCACCTGGAAGGAGGTAGACATTGCAAACAGGGATTGCTGGAATCGTTTGCATTCTAACCACTGTTGCTTCCAGCTTGGCATGAATGAAGATCCAGTCACTCATTACATCGGAATAAACCAAAGTGCAGACCCCACTGAAGGCTACACTGGGGCTGGCATTGTTCTGACAGAACGCCTGATAACCGCAAAATGCTGGAGAGTGGTCATCATGGGAGTGCATTTCTTGAAGAGCAAGAGAGGAAATAAGACTTATTTCCGGTAGGTGACTACAGTATCCATTGCAATTCCACTGGACGATTGTGTGGCGGGAGTCCACGTTGGACACAGAAGCCGAGAGGACGTCATGTCAGTCAATGGTCGTCATTGACAAGTATGAGTGACACTCGTAAATAAGGTCTTGGGGAGAGGGCGGGGGGGAGGAGATGGCACCTCCAGAGGCACTGGGGTGGTTCTTGTCTTGGAACTTACGATTTTTCTTCTTCTCTTCTTTCTGAGCTGTAGGAGGGCAGTGCACAGAGTACAGGCGTCTGCAAGATCTGGAACCAAATGAGACTGGCAATCATGGGGTTCACAGATGGTATGTCTTGTGGCCTAGTTGTGGTAGGATGATTTTGGCCTGAGAGATGCCAGGGAGAGGGGTCCCAGGGAGGGAGCCCCCTTACTGGCAGGTGCCAAAGAAGGGAGACACTTTGGCTTGAGAGGGCGAGTGGCTCCCAGACGGGAGGTCGTGGGAACTGCCAGGAAGAGGGAGTGGATACAGGGGAGGGGCTGGGGTAAGGAACAAGTAGGAGGAGGAAAGGATGTGATTTAAGCACAAATTGAAGAAAGTGATACTGGGTATAGTCTCACTTTTGGTGAGCCCCAGCGTAAGACAGGCGATACAGGGACTTTTAGTCTTGCATCATCTTTTCTCGTAAGCCAGGCAATCTGGCAAGTGAGGGCAGTGGCGGTCATGGCAGTTGAACACAGGTGGTGGAACACAGGAACTTCCCTCATGGTGTTCAGTCACCACACAGAGGGTGGACAGTATCCCTCTCGAAAGGGAGAATGAAGGCGCTGGCGTCGGTGCTGTTGTCTTTGCGACCCTGCTGCACACGTCGAACAAAATGAACGCCACATCTTTCCAAATCAGACCGCAGTTCATTAGTTTGCAGGATGAGGTCCCTACGAAAAAAATCACTCCCCAGACTATATTCAGAGATTGGTGGGGGGTAATAGACCCTGGGACATAGCCAAAATGATCACAAGCACGAAAAGCTGCAGATTGGGCAGCAGAAGAAGCATTAATCAATAGGGAGCTCGACTATATCTTACTGAGAGACTCCACTTCACCAAACTTGTCAATTTCTCCACACAAAGAAACGATAGCTTTGTGGCGGTAAGTGTGTTCCAATCCGTCCTGTTAAAGATGACGTAATACGGAAAGTATTTCATCCCAAGACGGCAAGCTTCATCCTTCTCTCATTATGTAGCCAGTGAACGAAAGGCTGCCAACTCATCCGAATGAGCATTCAAAGATCCTTCACCATTCGAAGAGACGGCCATTCGAGAATGGCCAGATTTTTGCGGCTTGGTACACTTAATGCGCCAAGCATCCGCCCTTTTACCACCTACTACGATCAGAGGCTCTCCCATGGCCGCCATTCAGCACCAATTGCCGAGAGGTCCGATGCTCCAGAAAGACAAGCAACCACTCCTAGGCATACATGGGGAGGGAACAGCTCAAGTATCAGTAGTGTGATCCCTGTGTTGTCAAGGGCCTCAGCCAGATGGATACGTAACAGCCCCACCACGCAGACTGGCTAAAAATTCTGGTGACCTTAGTGGAGGGGAAGAAGAGAAGAAAGAATGGAAACGCTAGGGAGGAAGCTCTCCCCCAAATGGCTCACACTAAAAACAGGAAATTTAGAAGTGAAGGTCAACCTCAAGCGAGGACCTAAAATAGAAAGGATGAAAGAACAGGCAGAAGGAACAAAATTGCAAGCAATACAGGGAACCGGGTTAATAGCCAGATCGATATAAATAACAACACCGTGAGAGGAGACGGAGGGAGAACAGCATGGAAGGGCAGGGAAGGAAGAATGGGCTGCAAAAGCTTGGGATCCCGTGTGCGCCACGCACGAACTCACGAAATAACTCTGAGCCCTCTGGGGGGAGGGGGGGGGGGAGATGGCTGGATATAAAGTACGAGCTCCTGGGAAGCTATTTAAAAAAAAAAATCGTAAGTAAAATTTCTTTCACTGACAAACATAGGAAACCAACATGGTTGTTTTACTAAATGACACGTGAAGCCTTACATGAAGAGATGTAGCATAGAAGCATGCACATTAGAGTAAATTTCTGCCGTGAAGCAGTTGTTATAAGCTAACTTAAGTTAATTTTTCATTCTATGGCCATTTTGCGCAACAGACGATTGTTCTTCCACTTCCGCTAATACTATGCACGTGTTTTACAGAGTAGTGAATATTCCTTGCACTATCGTACTATAATAGTTACGACAATGCAAGGAACACTGACGTGACTACAGGCTCAAGCGTCAGCTGTCGATCGTATATTACCGACAGCCTTCAGGCCTGTTCGTTAGTAGGAAACTGCGACTGCGCGCAGTATGTTGCCCACATGGTGATACACGTGCCGAGGTGCAGCCAGACAGCTCACGCGCCCCTCCCTGCTTTAGCAGACTAGTTGCATTTGTAAATACACTGCCAATAAATAGCCGTGTTTGGTCTGCTTTCCCCACAACATTATCTATGTCATCGTTCCAATTTAAGTTATTGTTAAACGTAATCTAAGTATTTTGTTGAATTTACAGCATTTACATTTGTGTGTTTTATCCTGTAACCGAAATTTAGCGGATTACTTTTGCTACACATGTAGATGATTTCCCACTTTTCACTATTTAGAGTTAACTGCCACTTTGGTTCAAATGGCTCTGAGCACTATGGGACTTAACATCTGAGGTCATCAGTCCCCTAGAACTTAGAACTACTTAAACCTAACTAACCTAAGGACAACACACACATCCATGCCCGAGGCAGGATTTGAACGTGCGACCGTAGCGGTCGCGCGGTTGCAGACTGAAGCGCCTAGAACCGCTCGGCCACTCCAGCCGGCTAACTGCCACTTTCTTTACTACACAGGTATCTTGCCCAAATCGTTTTGATCATCTCATGACTTTGTAAGACAGTAAATCGCAGGGTTTCCTACATGCAGTGTAAGTGGGCTACCCAGATTGTCTCTTAAATCGTTTATGTGGATTAGGAACTGCACAGGGCCTGTAAAACTACCCTGGGGAACGCCAAATATTGGTTGTGTGTTACTCTACAACCTTCCTTCAGTTACTGAGGACTGATCTTTCTGACACGAAATCACGAATCTAGTCACACAGTTGAGACAATACGCTAATTCTGGAATATTTGCTTCGTCTTCTTTGGTGAAGTAATTTCGGAAAACTTTAGTAACTTTGCTTTAGTTACGCTATCATCAGTAACGCCACCATTGTTATCGAGCATTGAGCATATTAATTGTGTCTTTCCGCTCGTGTCCGTTACATACGACCCGAATATCTGGATTATCTGCCAGATTTCTAGACAGTTTCGTTGTGGAAACTCGAAAACGCGTGTAATATCTCTTTATATTCGATGAATTATTCCGATACAGTTCTACCCTTGAATGACGTTTACTAATTTTCTATCTTCATACTCGCAGAATCCATGCGCAAAGTAGTTTCATACAATAGCTATGCCATGAGCGCATAACTATTCTTTGTAGTACTCTCTCTGGTGGTTGTTAGAAGGAAAAAGCTTCCGAGATTGTCTTCGTGCCGATTAGCCTGAGCTTTATTTGAAGAACTGTAATCTGATTATTGAGATTTATGACAGAAGATAACTGATACGAACTGTACGATTAAAAGGGAAATATATATTGCTCCTTCATACAAAAGGTGTGTATTTGACATCTGAGAATTGATGATATTCATCGATATATTGCGTAGTTGTTAATCAGAAGGGAACTTCCGAAAGACTGGATACGAACCTGCGTTTAATAATCCAAGATCTCCATTTCTTCTTCGGAAGGTTAAACGTCAAAGCCAAATATCTGCTTGATCTGAGGTTTCCCGACTGATTACACAACACTCCAGAATTACGAGGCATTTTATTTCTACAGATTAGCAGATTGCCGCAAAGCACGAGCCTCAAGAGAAGAAGAATCATCGCCTGATTTCATTCTAACAAGTAATATTTCTGAATCATTTTGAGTGACTGAGCTATGACTATGTTTCCTATTATGAATGATTGATTGCTCGAACGAATTGAGAGCTACATAATCACGTAGATAGGAGGAAAAATTACACTCGCTAACTTTATAATTGTGTAGAACATTGCCGATCTTGGTAAACCTATTAGCTTGTGAAACTAAGTTGCACTACAAAAATAAAAATAATAAGGCCGCAGACAAGAGAGAGATGCATTTCATTTAAACAGTATAGAGAAAAACTGTCACGAAATTTTAACCCTGGATAGCTGATGCCAGAGGAACCAAAATTGCTAATGTTGTGTAGGTCGACAACGCACCATTTTAAAACTAAACAGCCGGCCGCGGTGGTCTAGCGGTTCTAGGCGCTCAGTCCGGAACCGCGCGACTGCTACGGTCGCAGGTTCGAATCCTGCCTCGGGCATGGATGTGTGTGATGTCCTTAGGTTAGTTAGGTTTCAGTAGTTCTAAGTTCTAGGGGACTGATGACCACAGATGTTAAGTCCCATAGTGCTCAGAGCCATTTGAACCATTTTTTTTAAACTAAACTAGGCGCTACGCGCTCCGATTGGCCGTGGGATTGCCCTGTTGCCGTTCGTCGGTTGACGGGCAGCGCTGTGGTTGTCTGTTCACACATACAAACATGCCTCGGCCCGTCATTGCCCCAACATGATACGCACACGTGTCGAATAGGCATTGCTGTTTATCTCTACTCACGTCAGAGGTATCCACACGTAAGCTTCGCTACAGAGCACACACACATCATCCGCAATTTAGTCATAAAGCAAGCATGGCGGCACAGTATTCCTTTGAAGAACGAGATATGGTTTTTGTTTATGGACTAGCCGACGGTAATGCGCATGAAGCTCGACGCTTGCATGAGGAACGGTACCCAGCAAGACGCCACCCACACCCGCAAACATTTACAGCAATTCAGTGGCGACTTGGTGAAACAGGCTCGTTAGCGCAATAGAATGGTGATGCAGGAAGACCTCGAACACGACAGGAAGCTGCGTTTGTAGAGACTGATCTCGAGCGCTTCGAGGAAGCACCTATGGAATGTACTCTAACGGTTGGACACAACATGGGGGTCACTCATCTGTTAGTGTGGTAGGTTTTGAGGGGTGACGGCCAGCATCCATTTAGTTTCCACCCTGTCTAAGACCTAAACCTTGTGGCGTACTATGAACATAGGCTAGGGTTTTGCCGGGGGTTTCTGCGACGTGTTGCACGACATCCCAACTTCCCTGTCGTGTTGTTCATCGACAGGTGCACCTTTCGTGGGATGGCCTTTACAGCACTCGAAACGTTCGTTACTGGGCAACGGGAAATCCTCACATCACGTACGTCCCCAGACACAAGGAACTATTTTCGCTCAATATTTGGGCAGGCATTGTGGGTGGCCTTCTGATTGGGCCGGTACGTCTACCTTCTCGACTAACTGGGGCAAATTACCTTTACTTTATGGAGGAGACTGCTCGCCCTGCTGGAAGATGTTCCCTTGAACAGACGGCTACCCGTGTGGTTACAAGATGGGGCATCCGCACAGAACAGTCGTGCTGTGCGTGGATATTGAAATGACAGCCGGGTAATTGGCAGAGGCGCTCGAAGGACATGGCCCTCGCGATCAGCAGATCTCACACCACCAGACTTTTTCCTGTGGGGATTCTTCAAGGTTCTAGTTCAACCAACCGGAAGCGAACCACCTAGAAACGAAGAGGAATTGATGTATCGCATTCAACATGCCACCAATTACATCAGGGCAATGGCAGGAATATTTGAAAAGGTTCGGCAGAACACCGTTCGACGTTACCAAGCATGTGTCGGGTCAAAGGGTCTCCAGTTAGAGCACCTGCTTTAAGTAAACAATGTCCTAGCTACAAAAAAAGGCCCTTTTCAGGGCAGACAATTTGTAAAATACTTTCTGTACACGAACTAACAGTTGTTGACGGGTTTGTTCTCGGTACGAATTATCATGAAACTAGAATGGATGTGTTGGGACCGCGGCGGATTCGCCTCCAAGCCCCCAGAGTGGAAGGTTGGCGCGCTACCATAGAGCGTCTCTCGATACATAGCGATCTCTGGCAGAGAAAGCGTTCGCGATCATGCGTTGTCCACAGCATCCGGCAACAGGGCAATCCCGCGGCCAATCGGAGCGCGTGGCACCAAGTTTCCATAGTTAAACTGTGGACTGTCGACCTGCACAATATTAATAATTTTGGTTGTTACTGGCATCAGCTATCCAGGGTTAAAATTTCGCTACAATTTTTCTCCACCGTGTATAATGAAATTTGGAAGGGTACCTCATATACTGAGAAGACACGGACAGTTAATTTTTACTCAGAGAGCCAACCATTTGAAAATTGGTATAACTGACGAAAAAAGAATGTAAGTTAAGACGTGTCCAGCACTAGTTTCTACATTGAATATTCAAAATTTCTGGGTCTGAAGTTTCTACTAAGTAGACATCCTCAGGCAAGTAATTGCCCCGTCTCTGTAAAATAATTCTTCCCTTGCACAAACTTTACTTCACTAGTATTGACTTGCACGCACGCATCCACGACTATGTGCTGTTTTGTCGACACGCCTACATAGCGACGCTTTTCTCAGATATGGTTGTCACTTTTTTCCGGCTCAATGTTTCTTACCGTCATTTGGTCTCAATTTTTATCTGCATTTGTTATACAGAGTGGTGTAAGACTGGTCGTCGAACTGTAGCATGAATAAAGTATTCGTGCTGCCCACGGTTCTCAGAAGTATTTTATGATAATGTGTCTCTAGCAACTAACTAATGTCAATAGCTTCGTAAGAGTGTTTTTGTTCTGGTCAGTAACAAGCAAAATCATACCGAGACGGTAATTTTAAGGTGCTTATTAAGTGACGTTGGTTAATTCAGCCTCATACCTCAGGAGCAGAGAAAGTAGCGCGGTCATTTTGGGGACTAGAGTATGTGGGAGGAGGAATGTTTTACTGTTCTTCCAGTACTGCCATCTCATGGGCGTGGGCTACTCATCCTGATCAGTTGCTGTGGTACACATTTTGACACAGAGGTAACAGATTCCCGAAAGTGCATTTCAGTGGCGATTATCTTCAAACGTGGTAATTAATTAGTTATGTGTTTCATTGATCAGTCTCATGGTGACCGTTATGATGTGGAAAGTCTCAAATGCATAAGAAATGCACTCATGAATGAAGTGTCCTTTTTAAAACTTAAAAAATTTGTTATCTACTCCACTCTCTTAAATGGCACAAAATGCATATACTATGCCTACAGATTTATTTACTGCTATGCAAGAATTCATCTATGGTATGTATGTGTAGCAAGGAATACGAAATTAAATGATGTCTGTTGTACTGAAAAGCAGTGAGTAAGCATCTAGTAAACATTTGTGATCGTGTCTCGTATGGGTTAATGCAGTTACACCTAAGTAACGTGTTACTAATTAGTTGCTCATTCATTCGCATAGACAGCACAGTGATCGCTAGCAGTTACAGTGGCAGCAACTACAAGGCCGCTGAAGGTGGGAGCATGGGGAGCCGGCGGCCAACTTACTTCGCCCTCACAATAGACAGCTTACTGGGGTCTCTCAGCACAGTGATTTATGTAGGTTACCAATTAATAATAATGCCGGTAAATACGCGGCCCGAGGTGCCGCTCTACAACGTCTACAACGTTATTATTGGTTCTTGAGCAAAAACGTTTGATCACCACTGGTTTAAGACATCCATGAGACGAAATGAAGTAAAGAGCAGCG